>NW_024100496.1:0-27500 GCF_016545835.1 Crotalus tigris
GTTGGTCTGCCAGGTGAATATCCAAAGTTCTCCCAACTCTATGAAGAACAAGTCCAATCCAAATGCTTCACACAACTATAACTGCACTGCTCTATTCAACTAACATCAACAATTACATCAGAAAGAATGTGTTTACCTTGGTTCTATGCCACAGAAACAGCGCCCAAAATGATGCTGAACATATGTCTGCCAGTGCCATTTATGGGGACAAACAGTGTTACAGATGGCTTTTAGCACTCTTTTCTTTTAAATAACTAGACAGCAAAATATTGTTTTTGCAAAGAACATTCATTTATGGAAAATATTTTATTGATCACTAATTACATTTTCTTCAGCCATCATCATGTATATCAACTTTACGATCACATGTACTTTGATTTTAGAAGCAGGCCTTAACAGAATGACCTACGATTACAAAGCCTTAAGTACTTTGGAGATTACTATTACAGATTGTGATTATATTATTGCAAAACTGACTCCTGGAACTCAAAGAAAATCTTTCACAGTAGTAACAAATTCACAGTTTTTCCACTGGATCACATGAGAAGACAATTCTCATGCTTGGCTTTGACTGCCACAAACAAGAAGGTCAGTTTGCCTCTGATTTCAAGCTTTTATATTTATGCAGCATCCAAATCAGGTGACAACAAAAACGTGATTTTTGAATGACGTTACTCAGCAAACTCGCTGAAAAAAACAACTGATCCAGACGGTCAGATCTAAGGGAGAGAAATACTTTCCATTTTAGCCAGACTGTTCATTCAGGTTTATACAATATCATTTCAGTCTAGAAAGTTCTCCAGGTTTGCCAAGAAAATTAAATTGAAACATTTCTGGATTTCTGCTTGACTAAGTAGTTTCTCGTTTAAGCCATAGTGACTGTTATAGAATAAAGAGGATTCATTTAAACAAGTTGGACTCTATTTTACAATAAAGGAGGCTGCAAGTATTTAAAAGATTGGGGGTTTCAACAAGAATGAATTACATGTTGTCCTTGGGCCATCTTTGGCTGATTCTAGTATGTGCTCTTATTAAACACAGAATTGAAAATATCCAATTTTTGGAGTACACACACACACAAATCACCTGCTATATATTACAAATCGTAAAAATGTTATTAAGATAAAATGATTTTTAAAAATGTACATCTGCGTAAGTACATAGTTAAAGAAAACATAAAATGTTGACAAATCACACCACAATCAAACACAATTGTCAGCAAAGTGCAACTGCTTGGCAAGCATCACCAGAGAAGTCTTTTGCTTCTATTTCTCCTATACATACCGGCACTATCTGGACAAATGACTCTTTCAAAGGTTTTACCGAATTTTTTTAAAAAAGGATGCACTGAGGTAAAGTACCTCTTGTTCATTCCAATTCAGTATTTAAACCTACGGAGAAATTCTAATACAAAAGAAAGGATGTCATCTCATCATTGTGCAAATAGAATCCAAATATCTGGAGAAAATCCACATTGCTTACTCTGTGATAGAGGCTGATTCTGGTTTCTATTTAGTTTCCCTATTACAGGATGCAGCTGCTCCCATTGTACTTCCCAGCAGTATTACTACTACTTAGTATTACTCAGCAATGGTAGCTATGTCAGGGCTATAAATGCTGCAGTTCCAAAGGAACTGAGGTTTATCATCATTTAATTACAAAGTCAAAAAAAAACAATGCAGACGTAATAGTCTCAAGATCTTTGGTAAAAGTGGGGGATTTCATTCCAAGATCTCCTTTCAACCAGCAAAATAGACAGAGCAGGACTTGTGTACAAAGTTTAGACTGACATGCAAACCGCCCATACAGGAAATCCCATTATGTCCTACTGTGAAATTCTATTTCTCATATCAAGTCAAACAAAAATAGTCAATTAGAAGATTTTTTTTTTGAAGAATCTGAATATTTTACATTTTAGTGCTTAGGAGATAGTATTACAATACGTCAAATCTTATCAAAATGTAAAATATTATCATAATCCATACTATTGTTCTCATGTCGAATAACACTGAGAAGGTACTATTTTGTGGGGACATCCAGTTAATTTTAGATATTCTAAACTGAACAATCAGTTCAGTTGTAAAAGTATACAGGTTATCCAACTAGACACAATAGAGAAAGCATCCACAGTATTTATCTTGACATTTTAAAAATACTCAAAAAGATTGGCAATGGGAATTTCTACATAAGACTTTTCATTGGTTCGCAAGCACCATCAGAGCTTTGTGATCATATGTATAAACCAGGGAAGGGGTCACATATCATATGAATAAAGAAGAATATTTGTAGCTCATATTTGAAATGTGGGTCCTTGGTGCTTTCTGAGCTTGGTTGTTTTCTTGCAGACATTTCATTATCCAGACTAGGTAGCATCATCAGTGCTAGTAAGGAGTTGTGTTTGTCTCAGTTTATATTCCAGTGGCTTGCCTGACAGTATTGATGGTCTTAGAGATTCTTTGGTTGGGCTGTTTACCGCTGCAATTCCTTTATTGGGGTATTGTTTACTTGATCGATGGCCTGCAAAAGAGACAATCAACAAGCCAAAACAAAAAGAACAGAAAGAACAAAACACTTCCCCACCAGCAATCAGCATCCAGATGAACATAGATTAACTCCAAGATTAATGTCAGACCAACAATAAATACTGTATAGTTAAGAGCCACTAAAATTACACTTTGTGGAGTGAAGTTATCCATAGAAGCTAGTCGTGCACAGTTAAATATTTGGTTCTGTTTTTCAGATGGCAAACGGAAGCAAATGTAAGACGCTAGAACAGCATCTTAATAATATTTTGATAACTAGCCTGTCAGAGGGTCAATAGCCATGGGCATCTTGAGAAAGAATCATAGAGAACACCACTTCAGCAAAATACATTCAGTATGATACAGACATAGTTCCTGTGTCCCCCCCACCCCACCCCCATCACAGGAGACAAAAATATGATAAATACATCTCTTTGTGGGATACATTTCTGGTTTGTATTTTCACCTGCTATAGAAGGGGACTTTTGGATAACAATTACTAGGCTATAGTCCATCTGCTTCCCTAGAACGTGACAGGTTCATGTTCCTTTCTATGATCACATGTCCAAGAGATGCTTTAATTGATTTCCAGTCAAGTGAAGTGTATTTAAAACTACAGTAGACTTACTTATTTCTTTGCAATGCTACAATTTTGTAGAGCATGTAAATGATTCATTTGTTCATTTTCAGAAACTCCTGCCATTTGAATTTCAGGCCTATTAAGGGGGAAAGTGTTTTACACCTTTTCAGCTCCCATTCACATGAACAACTGTTTCACACAAGAGGAAATAAGCATAAGGAGGAAGGGCCAAAACAATTTCTTTTATTCCTCTTGTCTAAGGTCAGGGGAAGACAGGCTTTTTGTTATTGTACAATCAGTCAAGGGCAGATCAGTAATTTTGTACTTCAACCTTTTGGTTTTGAGCTCAATGAGTTTGCAGTCAATCATGAATCATCTTCAGACTTCATTTGAGTGATTGGGTAACAGAAATAATGGTGGTGCTGAAATGTCCAGATGTAAAATGTAAATGGATACGTATTTATTATAATCATCAACAGACCATGCATATACTGAAACAGGCACATAGAGAATTTCAACATTTCTTCCACCAATCCAGGACATCCAGCAAGCTGTTAATATAAAGCCACTGAGATTTGTTGAAGTACGTGAGAAAAATAAATAGATCAATTTGGAACTCTACAGAGGAGATCTGAGTAGTTTATTTAGAAAACAGAGAGAGACTTTTTCTATTCAGCTTAGCTTCCTGTAAATATTGTTGTTTCCTCCAATGACCAAATCAAACGCCCATGTATTTAAAAGCAAAATGGCATTACCCCAAAATAAGGTAGTGATTTTTACATAACATATAAAGTGAAAGATAAAATCCTCACTTTACTAAGAATTGATGACCGTTTGGAATCATTATTGTCAGCTAAGCCTCAACAACACCCAAAGATTATAGTTCTCATTTTATAAAGCTGTGGAGTCTAATATGGTGTGTGTAAGTAATCATGTGGCACAAAAGAACGATTTGCTCTCTTCAGTGCCAAACTGTAATTTTCAATGGTTGCCATATCTGTTTGCCTTCATTCTTATTCATGTATTTTACCAAATAGGCTTGTCCTTCTGATTGGCCTGATTTAGTAGGAAGAAAGGTAAGAAAAGAGGGAACAGTTCTGATTTGATATTACCTATGAAACAAAACTCAGACAGACAGACAGACAGACAGACAGATATTATAGTTATTATTCTATGTTCACCTTGACAAAATCCTAATATATAGTAAGTCAACCATTTACATTTAGTAATCATTTCTCTTCTATAAAATGACTCTTGTGCTGAGAGCCACAAGTATTTTGGGGTACTAGTTTATATCTGTCCTATATTCTCAGTATGGCACAAAATTATTTTTAAAACCTACATTAACCATAGTATAGATATCTATACCAACAAATCTTAAATTATGCCTTTCTAATACCAAAAGGCTTCTGTTTCTCAGCAACATCGATTCTTTCATCCAGACCAAACAGCAGTCTGCAAAATATAATTTCAAATCAGGTAATTTCAATCTTCCTCTTTCTTTTGCATTTTATAATGCCTTGTATTTAATCTGTGGGTTTTCCCCCAGCACACAAATTCAGATGTGTCTTTCTGCCATTGTTTAAAGAGTACATCAGATGTCAAGACTGACATTCAAACAAGACATTTATCTTAGTCATGGACATTTTCCAACAATGATAATTGTATTTTTTCCCCCATCAGAACATATAGCTCCTAAATTTCTTTCCAAGTCTTGTCATAATTATTTTGAAACAACATACAATTCGTATTTGTCAAACTCTTGTAATTCTGAGAATTACTTTCTCAACACATTTGGAGAGAACCCGTTTTCAGAAGACTGCTGTAATTGAACTAAGACTGAGACCCAACATACAATTATGTAACTGAAAGGGTAGAAGCAGACATCACTCCTCAATAGTTGGGATGACCAGGGATCGAAGTCATATTGATAATCAATCTCAGCAGAGTTCTACAAGTGCAGAACTCCGATTTTTCCAGTTTAACTGAACAGTTGAAAAGTTTGCTTAGAAAATATTATCATAGTGAGTGCAGGAACATAGAAAGAAACTGTGTTATACCAAGTCAGGCTATTCAATATTTTTTACACTGCCTAGCAACAAGTCTCCAAAATTTCAGTGAAAAGACTTTACCCATTAACTGGTGATCCTAAGGGATTAAAGAAAAAAATGTTCTGCATGCAGAGGGTATATTCCTCCACTGACTTGTGCCTCTTCCCTATTAGACAGTGACATGTCTTTCATTGAGAGAATCTTGCATGTATTGGAGAAAGGAAATTAACAAAACCATACATAATCCCTCAGGCTTTGTCCTGGGATTACTCTGTTTTGGAATCCTCTATGTATTAAACTTAATCACTGCAAAATGATAGCCAATAACTATTTCTTGTTTGGCTCTTATTAATGATACGGCTCTATTATTATATCCGATTACTTCATTTCTAAACAATTCCATTTGTACAAAAATGAAGTATCAGGCCCTTGGACAATAAATGCTAGGCAGTGATCCTAACATTTTTATGGCTTTCTTATTAAAGTCAACAGAAATTCTGGCATTCACATTGTTAGACTATAGATTACAAAAAAAAATGTGCTTCTTTCAAAGCAAACAAAAACTCTTTTAATTATATTATTTATGTCCACCATTTTAAAGCTGTTGAAATTCAGTGTGATCTAGCACTCAGCACTTTCAGCTACAAATAGGTTACCTAAATTAACAGGCAGTCCTAATAGGGAAGGTCACCGGCCACTTTTTTAGAAAGGGTCAACAAACTTTATTGTGAAGAATCAGTGTGAACCATGAGCACTGAGCAACTAGGGCACGAATGTCAACTCGCCAGGTCACGTGATGTGTCGCAACGTATCACGACTTTTTTTACATTGCCAGAGCTGGGATGGGCGTGGCCTCCGCATGATGCAACCAGCCCACAGGCCAGCAGTTTAATACCTCTGATCTAGGGGAACAGGTAAAACAGAAAAATACTGAACAGCTTTCCTTATAGAAAGGCTAAAAGAACATACAACCTGCAGAAAATCCAATCAATTTTTTTCCCACATCTTCCTTACAAATATCATCTCCAAGGGAGTAGAAGCTTCTAGAAAATATCATTTCTCCAAGTTACCAGGACTAGTTATTGATGTCTGGCTAGCCATTCTTTTCTATAAGAGATGTTCTCAAATCAGTAAAAATATTGTTTATTTCAATTCTGGAAACACACATTAAGGCTGGAATTTTTAAAGTAGTGATTATACTTTATATTCAAAACATTTTGCATCACATGACTTTTATAATAATTCTCCATGATCCAGAATATTGTATCCTATATATCTTTTTTTTTCAAAAAGTATAACAGTAGCATCATAATGTAATGTTGAATGATGGAGATGCAGATCGAGAGCAGTTCCACATCACTATCTTTTCTATCTCTCTGTCCTTCACAAAGTAGAAAGTTGAAACTGCCTTGAAATTATCTTCATTACTTGCAAATCATTGCTGGTGCTGCAATTCACTGAGAATATCTATCCAGTTGTGCCTAGTTCATGCAGAAAACAATAGCTATGACTATAGTTGTGACAGAAAATTGATGTACCAGCTGGATGACAGGGATATAGGGCAAGATGGAGGAAGAGAAGTTCCAGCAATGCAGAAACAGAATAGAACCTTTATGAGGAGGGATGGGGAGAAGGTTTGATGACAGTCTAGGAACTAAAAGTTGGGACAATACAAAAATACCTCAAAGAACACAACTGGCTGAATGGTTACAGAATTGCAACACTTTTTTGGGGGGGGGGGAAGCTGGAAACTTTGCAATTCAAAAGTAAAACTAGTACAAAACCAAATTTGCTGTCATCTCCAACAGTCTGGAGGAGGATAAAGAGCATATCAACTCAACATGCAAGTACAGAGAACATCTTGATAATAAAAGTGGCCTATATTCCAAAATAAAATTCACTTGGAAATATCCTAAATGTATTCATTAGGTAAAGACAATCAACTACCCATTACATTGCCTCTAACATTAAGTGGATTTTTTCAGTGCAATTCCACACCTAAGCCCATTGCCCTGAAAATGTACTGATGTGGGAATTCTCATACCAAAGAAAGAATGATGACAAAACTATTCATTTGTAAAAAATATTTATATCTCACCTTGCCTACTCAACCATCCAGCAGCAATTTATAAAGCTTAGCTCTTTACATCTTCTTATGAGCATGTAGACCTATCACCCTCATATTTGAGATAGTCAATGAAACAGTCAAGTAAAATGTTTGTGTTAATTTTTTTTCTTTTCCTTGATTGTTTCCACTCCTCAAGCCAGTCTTTTCATCAATCTACAATAAAATGAAAAGACTATCACTGACACTTGAGAAAAATTCAAGGAAGGAAGGAAATTATTGTATTATTTTCTGAGCTTCTGGGAGAATGGAAGATTGAATATATCATTTTAATCTTAATTTTATGATTCTTCTATATATCATTTTTTCTAATATATCACTACTTACTAGGATTCATTAATTTATTTATTTGATAAGAAGCATTGATTGAAATAAGTTGGCAGCTTCTGTGTTTAGGCGTCAACGCTGCAAATATTGTATATTCTTGCTTTTGACAATATGCCGAACTGTCTGGTATTTATGAGGTTAATACAGAGCAGAAGGGGGTGGGGGTAAAGACCGGGAAAGAAATAGGAAGAAAACCTTTGACCTTCACACTAATTGGATAATGTGATATATGACGGCTAATATAGGGAGGGAACATGCTGATAAGAGGTAGGGCAATCTCAGCAAAAGAGGGGATGAATTGATGATAAAAGTTGGCAAAACCCAGAAAGCATTGACATTAGGCTTCAATAGACAACCCAATTCATGTCTAAGCTGTCTACAGAAATCAAATGTATTGATCAACTGTATCAAGAACAATATTTGAATAGCAAACTGAAACATTTAATAAAAAAAAACTTCTGTGGGAAGACAGAAGGAAGAGTAGAGAAAACATAGAATCTGAGACAAAAATAAGGAGACCTGAACCACTAAAAAAAAACTAATTCTGTGGCTGTTGAAGTGTAATTGCAGGTTGCTTCTCCCATGAAGACAACCCCTATAGCCTAGAAAACTCCCTTATGCTGAGAAGGATGGCTCATACAGTATCCCACATAAACTGATGCATTCCTGAAAAGTTTTATCGTGATTTATTTATGCAGCATTTATTTATAAATGATAATGCACCTAAATGTCAGTATTAATGTGTACAAAAATATTTGTTTTTCTTTCTCTGGTATGTGTATGAAAAGAAGAAAGATGGAGTTCTCACACATTTTCCACAAAAGCAACTACATTCTGAATTTTTCTCCTCATTTTTCAGCTATTAAATTATTTGTGTACAATACTGAACCATAAGAAAGATCTCAAAGAGAAAATCGTAAAACATCTTTCATAAATGTACCCGTCCACATCTCAAAGGCCACAAGATATTTTTCCTCCCACGTCTATTCTACAGATAACTACAGTTTCCACTCATAAAAATCAAACCAAACAAGAGACTTCCATCAAAATTGTACCTCCATTGCTACTCAAAAAAGTTAACATTCTAACTGAGCACACACAGCATTAAGTGTGTCGTGGCCAAGGCATAGTCAGTAGGCGGCAAAGTCTGACATTAGCTATTATGAATGGATGTGATTTATGTGCTTGTCAGCAAGAAATCAATCAAGTCAATGGAAAGCCAGCGGCAACATCAACAACAGTAGCAAGAGAGGAAATATCAGAGCCAAGACAGGATGGGTCCTCTCAACCACCTGAGGAGAAGGCAAAGAGAAGAAGGAAGCAATCAGATTCACAGTAGGCTTTTGTCCAAAAAAATAGTAGAACCTACATTTTACTGATTCTCATGAGATTAACTAATTCTTGGGTTGTTCTTGATTACTGATAGTGGTATTACCGAAGACAGAAAAGAGATGACAAGTGGAGATGTTTGGAAATGTCATTACTGTAAAGAAGAGGTCTGGATTTCTAAAAGAGAGGGCAGTTAGATAAATACATACAATAGTAAAGATATGTAAGGAGCTGGTCATAGAAGGAATATTTTACCAGATGAAGATAGGTTTGTGGGCTAACCCATATGGGAGAAAAAGAGAAAGGAAATGAAAACTTACAAGTGGCAGGCAAAACAGAAATGGAATAATAAGATAGTCAAGGTTTTATAGCCTATGGGGCTGGTCAATGGTTCTGCAACAATCCATACACATATTAATATCAGACTAAAAACTGTGATCCAGTTTCTCAAAAGTTCTTTTGCCCCAAGGTGAAAAAAAGCTTGTCATAACTTAATTCTCAATGATTGAGAATTTCTTCAGAATCTTTTCTGGTAGTTACCTGAGCTTACCTTATTATTGCAAATGATATAAGATGCTAACATTCTGCTACACATCTCTATTATTCAGCAGCCCACTTCATTGTCCCTGCTTCCTGGACTGAAAAAAAAAAAAAGGTCCAAGAGTGGAGTTCCTTTAGGGACTCCTTGGGGTTCTAACTGAGATGTGAGAAGCCAAGGAAGCTGCAGACAGAAGACTGCAAGGAAAGTCATCATAATAATGTAACTGCCATAAACCTACCTCCCACCCATGTCTACATGCTCCCCTTTAAGGGGTGAAAATAGTCTGAATGAAAAACTGGCACAGAATTAATACATGCACAACTCAGAGAAAAACTATGCAATAACAAGAGTTAATAAGGTGTCACCACAGCTAAACATAGGTGCAAAACTAAAGACAGTCCCACAAAAATGCCATTCTGACATCAACCAGTATGAAAGCCATTGTCCTCTCAATTCAACCTGGAGGGCTTTCTTGCAGGCCTACCCTTAAGATCCAATGGATTATTAAGCTTCTGGTTATAGGATAATTGGTGATCAGGACCTTCTGAGAATAGCCATATGAAAAAAGCCAGTTTGGTCTAGTGGTTAAGGCTCCAAGCTAGAAAGCAGAAGATTGTGAGTTTGAAACCCCCCCCCCCTTAGCTATGAAAGCCAGCTAGGTGACTTTGGGCCAGTCACTCTCTCTCAACCCAACCCAACTCACTGGGTTATTGTGAGGAAAATAGAAGAAAGAAGTTGTGTAGGGCATATTCACCACCTTGAATGCTAAAAATGCTAAAGGCAAGATACAACTAAATAAATATAAATAATTAAATATGAAGGATGATGCATAAAGATGAGCCTTTTCAAATATTGGTTTAGCATGTTAACTGCTAGACTTCATTTTGCTTATATTGGTCTGGACATATTTTAAATATTTTTATTGGCTGGCTTCTTTAATATTTCAGTGTCTGTAATCTGAACCTTAGATTTTATTGGACTCATAATTCCATTTGTCATGTTTTTAAGCCAAGTAGAAACAATGCTGTTCTATAGGACAATCTAAAGAATGATTTTTTTTTTAAACTTCAAACGAATAACTTAAAAATTCATTGGGTCTATAGTGTGTGTGTGTGTGTGTGTGTGTGTGTGTGTGTGTGTGTGAGAGAGAGAGAGAGAGAGAGAGAGAGAGAGAGAGAGAGAGAGAATCCAATAAATTGCTTTTATCATTTTTTCTCCATTTCAGAAGAATATATTTGGATGACAATAAGAACATCTGGCTTCCTAATTCTTCAGATACTAAAAATACTTCCCAAAACTTCTGCACTTTCTTATCCTTTTAGAAACAGGATAAAGGACATATTCTATCTGATAGAATTAGGGCTTTTTTGTCATAGAATGCATGGAACGGCATTCGGGCACCTTTTTTTGAACAGAAGAACCGGTTCCTTCTAAGCTAGTACAGGTATGGCTGCAGAACAATTTTGCAGACCCCCAGCAGCCCAATCCAGGCTCCAGAGGCCTTTCACAAGCCTCCAGAGCCTGGATCCATGGCCGTGGAGCAATTTTGTGGCCCCCACAGCGGCCCAATCCAGGCTCCAGAGGCTGGGAAAAGACCTCCAAAGCTTGGATTGGGCTGCTGGGGGGCTGCAAAATCGCTCCACGGCCATAGATTCCAGGCCTCCGGAGCCCAGATCGGGCCACGGGGAGCTGGTCACATCCCCTGGCCTCAACAGCAGGAATCGCGGCAGAGAGGAGACAGACCTTTTCCAGGTGAGTGATCTGTGCCTCGGAAGTCCCTAAAGTGGTTTCTTCTCCCCCACCCTGGCTCCGTAAAGGGCTTTCGACTGGAACCGGAGCTGTATGTGAGTTCCGACACTTTTTTTTTTTTTTACAAAAAAAGTGTTGGATAGAAAGCATAGAAAGTATCCTCAAAAGGAAGAGTACTGTGGCAAACAGAAAGAGTAAGAGGCAGTTCTATTCAAACAAATAACTTAAACATTCATTAGATTTGTAATTCAGGGGTGGGTGAGAGAGAGGGTATTCAAAGGGGCTTTTTTCCTCAGTATATGCTGTTATTTTAGGCAGTGAGAAAACAATTGGCTATAACAAATATTTCCAAAGGAAGTCTTTAACTGCAACCTTCCTATCTTATTCATTGATTTTTGCTGGGGTTCCAGATGATAGTATCTTCCTTGAGGTAAAAATAAAAAATAAAACCATAATCATTGCACAATGCCTTTGTGAACAATATACTAAATTTGGCACAGAAAGAAAAGAAGAAATAATTATGCTATACAATTTTAGGGGGGAGACTTCAAGTCAGTTTCAAACTCCAGGTGACTGCCTGGACAAATCCCTGCACTTTTCTTGGCAAAATTTCAGAAATGGTTTGCACTTGCCACCTCCCTAGGGCTGAGAGAAAGTGACTGGTCCAAGGTCACCCAGCTGGCTTTGTGCCTAAAATAGGACTAGAGCTCAGGTTTCTAGCTTGCTGCCTTAACCACTACACCAAATTGCCTCTTTTTTTATACCGCATCATAAAATATCATACCACACTATACCATACCAACCACACCATAGCTCATTGCACCATACAATACCATACACCATACATAGTTCATTAAGGGAGAAAAATCCCCAAACTTATCTACATACATTTTAGACTTTACTCTTAATTTTTCAAGGCAAGATTATTCTTTTCTCTTTGTTTTTTTAAAAAAATTAACCCTTTTCTTTTATCCTTTCCTAGGTGAACAATTTTTAAAAATATGGTTCTTTCCTTCAAAAGAATGGAAGTAGAATATGGCTAGATTAGATAAACAATGAAGCAAAACAGTTCTCCAATTTTTTTAAACGCACAACATTTTGTAAAGACCCTTAGCAACACTATACAATCCACTTTAAATCTCTATTGCCATGACTATAAAAGAATAGTAACAAGAGGGCCGATACTTCCTTCTGTCTCCTAGGCCAGTGGTGGCAAACCTATGGCACGTGTGCCAGAGGCAGCATTCAGAGCCCTCTCTGTGAGCACGCATGCCATTCCCCAGAGATGGCAACCATCCCTCTTCAACCAGCCACCCACTAACTTGTCGAGGTGCCACATGGCTGGATGCATCCCAGCATAGCTGGTTTTCCTCTCCCCCGTCCTGTCCCTCCCGGCTCACATGCTCTCCTTTTCCCAGGCACGACCCATTTCATTGCCTCCTCAGCTGTCGGTCAGCTAGCTGTCCAGCTCAGAGGCGGCTTCTCTGAACTGCTGGTGGTGGGCTGCGGAGCCCCAGAATGCACCAGTCGAGAGGCTGGCAGGTTGTCACTGCTGACGGACACTGTCGGCCCCCATGCGCTCGCTGGCCTCTGTGTGCAGGGGCCGATGGTGTCAGGCAGCAGCTGCCCTGGCCCCTGCCTCGCCTTGCCCTGCGACAATGGCACCTCCACCCTGCCTCGCCTCACCTCACCTCACTGCACAGGACGAGCCTCCTGCCCACTGCCCCACTTGCCAAAGACCCCCTGGATCTCCCCCAACCCTGCCCATCTCCCACAGGCATCCCTCCCATGAGCAACATCGAGGTGATCACACCAACCTTAGCCACACCCACCCAGTGGGCCATGACCACCATAGCCACACCTACCCAGTGGGCCATGCCCACCTGGCACCCAGCAATAAATAAGTGGGTTTTGGGTTGCAGTTTGGGCACTCGGTCTCTAAAAGGTTCGCCATCACTGTCCTAGGCTGTTCTCCATCTCTACCAAGGTTCCTGATACCATTTCACCGTGCTTTAAATTAAGTTACCTAATTATTTCCTGGCTGTGAATACAAATGCAGCAAGGCCATGATAGAGGCAGGAAAAGCAAGTTGGTTTATGAAAGGAATGTTGATCACTTCCCATCACATCCTGGGCCCTGTGAAAGTACTTACTGGATATCTGGGTTTAGAAGGAAAAGCTGGTAATTCTGTCAAAGTACCCTTACACCATGCCGACATATTAGTTCCAGAAAATAGTATATTAACATTTCTTTCAACTATAATAATGTGTAGATTAGCTCTGATTTTCTGAACTATACTACAGGTAGGCCTTGTGTTACAACAGCAACTGGAGCTGCTAGGATTGCTGTTGCTAAGTGCTATAGTTGTAAAGTGCAACATCATGTGATCACACCATTTAGCAATAGCAATTCTGGCCATCCAGCTTGCTGTCATAACTTCAAGATGCATGGGTCATTAAGTGAGAAGCAGCAGGAGTTTCAGATAAAGAGACTGGGCAGCCATGGGGTGTGTGTCTTGGAGGATACCATGGAGGGTGCAGGAGGTTGGGGGAGGCTCTGGGAGGCCTGGCGCAGGCCAAGCACAAGTGTAGGGAGGCCAAGGGAAGCAGGGTGTAGCACCGTGTGAGAAAACGGTGGCCAGGAAGAAGCAAGGCATGGTGCAGAGAGGCTGGGAGGACTTTATAATAGTGACTTGTGGCCTTCCCTAGTGGCTTCCCCATTGACCTTGCTTGTGGGAAGCCAGGAGGGAAGGATATAAAGGCCAATCACATGACGATGGGTTGCTGCAACCATCATGCAAGCTTGTTACCAATTGCCCAAATCACAATCACATGACAGCATGGGTAGTGCATTGGTCAGAACTTTTGAGGGCTGTATGTAAGTACCATCCATTCATTGCCCTTGCAACATTGCTCACTGAATGAGTGGTCAGTAAGCAAGGACTACTTATATGCTAAGCTATGGTATGGTGTGGTATGCTATGCGATGCGATGCGATACGATGCGATACGATACGATGAGATGAAAACTCCCATTGTTTTTTCTTGTCCTATTAGGTCAGATGGGAGGGGCATAGTGCAGGTTCTGTAGATCAGGCATTATTGTTTAGTAGGATCCAGGAAGTATGTCTTTTCCATAAGTACATCCACTCTGTGAAATACCAAAATGCTGAAGATTCAATTGATCCTGACTACTCACATTTTGAAATGCCTGGAAAATCTGGCTATTTTCCCAGACCAGAGAGCAATTGAACATACACTGTTGGTATATGGCAGTGATGGGGAACCTTTTAGAGACTGAGTGCCCAAAAACCACCCCACCCCACCCCGCCTGCCCAGAGGACCATCCACCACCTCCACGGCCCACCGCCTCCATGGCCCACTGAAGTGATTGTCCAGAAGGCCCAGCAGCACCATTGCAGCCATGCCCTCCGCCCGCACCCTGCAGCATCATCTGCACACGATGAGACATGATGACAGTGTCTTGTCCCCGCTGGGCCAGCTGCCATATCCTTGGCTGCGCAGCTCCACACGGGCCACATCCAGGGGTGACTCTCCTCTGGGAAGCTGCTGATGAGGAGGGGGCCACAAGGGGATGCAGAGCTGGGGCGACAGCGTGCATGCCCACAGAGACGGCTCTGAGTGCCCCCTCTGGCACATGCGCCATAGGTTCACCATCACTGGTATATGATGTCTTCAGCAGCCATTTTATGTTTTAGTTGAGTGTGAAATTTATTTTTTAATCTTTTTCAGAATTATGTTTGTGAGATGAGTGGTCATGTGAATTGGTTAGATAGATGACAGACAGACAGACAGACAGACAGACAGACAGATAGATCTAGTGGTTAAGGCAGGAAACTGTGAGTCCTAACTCACCTTAAGCACCAAAGTTGTCTGGGTAACTTTGGGCCAGTCCTTGTCTCTGAATCCAAGCAGCTCATAGGGTTGTTTCTGTGGGAAAATAGGAGGAGGAATGAATAGTATGTATGTTTTCCCCCTTTAATTATTTATAAAAATAATAAAGATGGGATATAAATAAACAAAAAAACTCTTTGTCTCATTTTATCAGTTAAATACTGATCATGTAAATATTAAATTCATTATTGTACATACAATACACCCTTACCCATTAAATTAAAAACACTCGACTTAATGACACTTGATATATATTTCATAAATATTATCAATATTCTGATATTACCAGCTCAATAATTTGGCCTTATAATCCTATCTTTAAAAGGAAAGAGTGACAGCATAGCGTATTGGTATGTGGAAATGATCTTGGGGCACAAGAGGAAAAGCCACAGCCTAGACAATGGTCTGATAAACAAAATCTGAGTCTGAAAGAGGAATAGGGTGGAGAAAGCATCTTAGAAGTTTCCAGGTGACTAAAAGTAGGGGGGGAGGCAGATACTTTTGGTCTTGCAAAATTCAGTTATTGTAATCTTACAATAAAGGTAATGTTATGACTCATAGTTGGTGCTCTTGTCTAGACTATCTCAAAGGGCTAACACATAGCTAAAGGCATAAACATTTCCTGGTGACTGTCTCAACTGTTAAGTGAAATATATTGGATCATATTTTCACCAGCAAATATTAAAATCTACATTTCTCTGACACAGACCATATATGCATCATTTAGAAATAATTACAAAAGTTAAATGGAAGAAAAACATCCCAACGTAAAAATGTGCAGGTAACTTACATGTAATATTCTCTCCGTTTGTCCAAGTGCTTACTAGGAATGGACACCTTTAAGGGTTGGCTCCTTTCTTGCTGTGTTCTTCTTATGCTCAAAGAGGGGTCTTCCATTTGGGCTATAACTGACATCACGTTTTACCACTACCTCGGTTGGCAACAGATTGCCCGCCTTTGTTTTTTATGGTACTTTATCTAGTAATGCACCTAGGCAGATAACCTTCTTGTTTCTAGGACTTAGTCCTTGTGTTCATTCTCTTTCTCTAAACAGTAGCTGTTGACATTGTTATTGTCCAATGCCAACCCGTTTGAAGAAACGTGTTATCATTTGACTTTAAAAATTGCCATGCTTCTTATATTCCAGGACAACTGGATATTTTTTAAAAAGAGAATTACCCTGTATCTTTAATAATGTGGCAACAATTCTGTTTCATCATCTAAAACAGGTTTTTCAACCAGTGGTACATACCACCAGTGGTACTTTAGCACCTGGCAGGTGGTACATGAACTCTAGCCAAGGGTAGCGGGGGAGGGAACGAGCTAAAACGGCATTGCACAAGCCTGAAGGAGATCAGCTGGAGCTGCAGGGCTCAGCAGAAGCTCCAGGATCTGCGAGTGTGGCTACATGCGGATTGGAGCTTCTGGTGCACCCGAAAGAGAAAAGGAGGAGGAGGGTGGAGAGAGGAGAAGCTATAAAAGGAGCAAGTTTTGGCAGGAGAGGGAGAGAAAAAGGAGAGGGAGAGAAAGAGAGAAGAGGCTTTTGTTAGCCAAGTGGTGAGGAGAGAGTGAGCGAGCAGCCTTTGCGGGCAAAGTGTGCCTGAGTGAGAGAGAGAGAGGCTTTTGCAAGCAAAGTGTGAGTGAAAGAGCAAGTGAGAGGCTTTTGCAAGCAAAGTGTGAGTGAGTGAAAGAGCCAGCGAGAGGCTTTTGTGAGCAAAATGAGTGAATGAAAGAGCGAGTGAGGGGCTTTTGTGAGCAAAGGGTGAGAGAGAGGGGGCTTTGGAGAGCGAAGGGTGAGAGAAAAAGGGAAAAGTGAGGGGGAGAAGGGAAAAAGAAAAGGCATTGACTTCCGACTTCCTCTGTTGCGGCAGAAGGAAACATTAACATTGAATAACTTTTTACTTTTCCATAATATTATAAACTAGCCATTTCTATAACAACAAATGAATCTAACCTGTAAAGCCCAAAATCCCTCCCTTTTTTAATCATCAAGTTTTTGACACCTTGCTAAGCATTGGTGTTACTCGAATATTGTCATGTCCGATACATTTCTTCCATGTATCTGATGCCATTTATATGAACAAGCAGCTGTTACAAAAGCAATACATTAGCTACAATGGAATGTGACTCTGCATGCACATCCAGAAAAAATGTATTCATAGAATCTGCTTTCAGTTATGCAGACTTACAGGCTTCCATTTTGGGGCAACCAACAGCCACAGAGGGGGAAGCATGGAGTGGGACATGGACATGGCTATCGTGACCTTTTGTGTTTTGTCATTCAAAATGGCAGGAAATTGTTCTGCCAATATTCTGCAGTAAAAATTTGTGAAACTTTGAGATATTAGTTTCAGCAATGAAATGTCTGCAAGAAAACAGCCAAGCTCAGAGAGCATCAAGGACCCCTCCAAAATATGTTGGCCCAGCTTCTCCTTAAACTATAGCTAATATACATTCACAGAGTCACATTGCATTGTAGCTAATGTATTGCTTTTGTAACAGCTGCTTGTTCATATAAATGACATTAGGTATATAGAAGAAATGGTAGATTTCAAAGTCCTAAACTTGAGATGTAGGAACTTAAAGCAGGGGTCCCCAATCTGTAGGCCGTGGCCCACTATTAGGCCATGAGGGGTTTGCAACCGGACCACAGAAACAGCTGATGAGCACATTCGCGTAGACCTGTGTGAGTAGCAGGCAAATATGAGCGTGCATGCTCCATTCAAAGTGAGTGGCAGGGTGCATACACACTGCTCATGCAAATGGGGTTGTGCATGCACACTTGGCAATCATTTGTGTGGAACCATCTTTCTCCATGGGGTCGCGATGGGTCGGACACAACTTCGCAATTAACAACAACAACAACAATCTTTCTCCCCCCACCCCCTGCCTCCACTGGTCTGCAAAGCCAGAAATGTTGGGGAACTCTGACTTAGAGAACACTGGAGCCTCATGTTGAATAGCCCTGATAGCCTAGATTGTATTGCTTTTTCTGGGCTAGGTTAGTTGTCCCTTTAAATAGGACTGTTCCCAAAAGTAATATCCAACTATACTGTATGCAGTAGGGCCCTAGGGAAAATTCTCCTTGTTGGATACCAATGATATCATAAATGAAGGCCTAACATGGAATGGATTTGACCCCATCAAATGTCAGCTCATTCTAAAGAGAAGCTGGGCCAACACATCTCTGAGGGGACTTTGGTGCTCTCTGTTTTCTTGCATTTGTTTCATTACCCAAACTAAGTAACATCATCAGTGCTACCGGTAGTATCTGCAGGAAAATTGTTCCCATTTGCATGCTTTCTGAAGTGTTTGATGCTCATATGCGGCACCAATAGGGAAGAGTATTTGTAGCTCAAGGTTGAAATGAGGGATCTGTGAGCTTGGTGGGTTTCCTTGCAGACGTTTCATTATGCAACTAGGTAACATCATCAGTGCTAACAAACCTTCGTAGAGTTTACTATGAAATACCATCGCATGCATGCCACCAGCAACAGGAACACTGCTCGGCAACACCTATTATATACTATTCAGTACTGCCCTAGTTTGCAGAGAGAGGGACAATTACTTCCATGCCATATGCAGTTACATGAAAATACCTTTGGAGGTACAGTGGGGTAAAAAAGTATTTAGTCAGCCACCAATTGTGCAAGTTCTCCCACTTAAAAAGATGAGAGAGGCCTGTAATTGTCATCATAGATAGACCTCAACTATGAGAGACAAAATGAGAAAACAAATCCAGACAATCACATTGCCTGATTTGGAAAGAATTTATTTGCAAATTATGGTGGAAAATAAGTATTTGGTCACCTACAAACAAGCAAGATTTCTGGCTCTCACAGACCTGTAACTTCTTCTTTAAGAGGCTCCTCTGTCCTCCACTCATTACCTGTATTAATGGCACCTGTTTGAACTTGTTATCAGTATAAAAGACATCTGTCCACAACCTCAAACAGTCACACTCCAAACTCCAGTATGGTGAAGACCAAAGAGCTGTCGAAGGACACCAGAAACAAAATTGTAGACCTGTACCAGGCTGGGAAGACTGAATCTGCAATAGGCAAGCAGCTTGGTATGAAGAAATCAACTGTGAGAGCAATAATTAGAAAATGGAAGACATACAAGACCACTGATAATCTCCCTCAGTCTGGGGCTCCATGCAAGATCTCACCCCATGGGGTCAACATGATCACAAGAAAGGTGAGCAAAAATCCCAGAACCACACGGGGGGACCTAGTGAATGACCTGCAGAGAGCTGGGACCAATGTAACAAAGGCAACCATCAGTAACACACTACGCCGCCAGGGACTCAGATCCTGCATTGCCAGACGTGTCCCCCGCTTAAGTCAGTACATGTCCGGGCCTGTCTGAAGTTTGCTAGAGAGCATTTGGATGATCCAGAAGAGGATTGTGAGAATGTCCTATGGTCACTTGAAACCAAAGTAGAACTGTTTGGTAGAAACACAACTCGTCGTGTTTGGAGGAGAGAGAATGCTGAGTTGCATCCAAAGAACACCATACCTACTGTGAAGCATGGGGGTGGCAACATCATGCTTTGGAACTGTTTCTCTGTAAAGGGACCAGGACGACTGATCCGTGTATAGGAAAGAATGAATGGGGCCATGTATCATGAGATTTTGAGTGCAAACCTCCTTTCATCAGCAAGGACATTGAAGATGAAACGTGGCTGGGTCTTTCAGCATGACAATGATCCCAAACACACCGCCCAGGCAACGAAGGAGTGGCTTCGTAAGAAGCATTTCAAGGTCCTGGAGTGGCCTAGCCAGTCTCCAGATCTCAACCCCATAGAAAACCTTTGGAGGGAGTTGAAAGTCCGTGTTGCCCAGCGACAGCCCCAAAACATCACTGCTCTAGAGGAGATCTGCATGGAGGAATGGGCCAACATACCAGCAACAGTGTGTGCCAACCTTGTGAAGACTTACAGAAAATGTTTGACCTCTGTCATTGCCAACAAAGGATATATAACAAAGTATTGAGATGAACTTTTGATATTGACCAAATACTTATTTTCCACCATAATTTGCAAATAAATTCTTTCCAAATCAGACAATGTGATTGTCTGGATTTGTTTTCTCATTTTGTATCTCATAGTTGAGGCCTCTCTCATCTTTTTAAGTGGGAGAACTTGCACAATTGGTGGCTGACTAAATACTTTTTTGCCCCACTGTATATTGATGCAAGCTGATCCTTGTTGTTTGCTCCACTCCATGTTTCAAATTTACAATGACAGTTTGGGTTTTTACAGAACCTTGATTCAGAGGGATTCAGATATCCATGAGATTGGTATTCAGGAATGTGAAGACCAAGAAACTAAAGCAAATTGTAATACTGTAAAAGGAGGAGTTTAGCTTTACTAAAAGTAGGATCCTTCAGTAAGGGAAGTAAAGAAAAATCAATCATATCAAATAACACAAGGAGAATAAAAAGACAGCACAAATGATATATTCATTTGTAAAGATAACACTACTGTGGAATTGCTTGGCAGCCATATGTACCCTTAGGCTCTGACTGAAGTCAGACAAAGGCTCACAGTGAATCTTTGCCTGTACTCTGTCCTCAGTATAACACAACTCATTGTTCCAATACAGAGATGATAAAACAAAAGAGGCAATTTCCTCTTCCAAGTTCCACTGCGTGAAGTCGAGAGCATGTCTATCAAGCCATAGGTTTTTTATTAAAAGGAATTACTTTACCCCCGTCTCTCTCTCCAGGAGATAGTGGCACTGATTGGCCAAAATACTGGGGTTACATTTGCTCCTAGTTAGGACAAAATTAAATGTTCAATGACAAGTATTCAGTTCTGGCCCAATTCATTCTGACTTATACCAAAAGCAAAGGAGAATAAAAAAGGTCTTCTTCTGCTTCTGAATGATGCACTGATCTGGCAGAGGATTACATAAATTTGTTTGCCCACAGATTTTGGTAAATAACAGCCTGGCAATCAGAGAAGCAGCAATTGGGTATAAAGCCAGGACAATTATCCATGAGTTTAGGGATCTTTTGTAGAGGTAGCCCTGGCGTTCGATCACAACTGAATCCAATTGCTAAGTGGGAAATTTGTTAAATGTCCCATTTTATGACCTTTCATGCCACAGTTGCTAAGTGAATCATTGCAGTGGGTTCAGTTAGTAACACAGTTGTTAAGTGAATCTGGTTTCCCCATTGACTTTGCTTGTCAGAAGGTCACAAAAGGTGGTCACATGACTCCGGGACACTACAACTGTCATAAATATGAGTCAGTTGGCAAGTATCTGAATTTTGATCATATGAATGACTGTGGGGATGCTGCAACCGTCGTAAGTGGGGAAGACAGTCATAAATCACTTTTTTTCAGTGAAGTTGTAACTTTGAGCAGTCAGCAAATGAACCATTTTAAGTCAAGGACTACCTGTATTGCCAAACACGTTCTTCTAAAGCTTAAGGCTCAATGAGCAATTCAGGGGAATGTGCAGCGGGCAGCAGATGAAGTCACATGGATTGTGATATCATTGTGCAAATGACAAGGATTAGATGGATTTTCGGACATGCTTGCTAGACTAAAAGAGTTTGATCTTCCAAGTAGGGTAATTTTCTAACAGAAAACCATAACCTTTATCTTGAGAAAAAGAGGGTAATTTAAAATCATAGACTGTGGGGGTAGATGGGGACTTAGGAGACCTCTGGTTCAATTTTCTGGTCCAATGCAGGAATCCATTACTCCAGCATCTCTACTAGAAGATCATCCAATCATGGCTGAGGGCCCTTGTTCCATAACTTTTCAGTCTAGGGAAAAACAGGAATTAGTTTTCTCTTTTATATTTCTGGGAAGGTGGTGTAGACATACTTTGTGCTACAGATTTTCCCACCATATAACATAATTGATTACCAAATATGTACTTTGATTAGCAACAACTGCACAATTTTCCTAAAATAAAGACACTATCTGATATCTAGATGCAGAATTCTAAGAGTTCGGTTTTAAAACTGGTTCTTTGATAGAGTATCAAGAAATTTGGTTTCCTTTGAAAGAGAGAGTCTAAGCTTTTCAAGTTTCTGTAACAGAGTGTTACAGTTATTAGTGTGTCTGTGAGAAGGTACATGCGCTGGGACTGTGATCGCTGTACACATTAGACTTGCCTGAGGACTAAAATCAGCAAGTGGAGACTTGAGGTAAGACTTGAAGCAATAGTGGGTCACATCGACAGCCTAAAAGTCCACTAAAAACATTGTTCAAAGGGATGTTAATAACTGTGTGAAGATGCTTTGCAACAGCTGTTTAGCATTAAAAGCTAAGGCCACCTTTCATTTCTGAGCACAGTTTTCTTCATTAAGCCTGCGGTCTGTTTGCCACAGCACCCCCAGCCCATGGAACAGTAGGATGCTGGTGCAAGTGTTCACAATCTTGTCTCAACACTAGGAAGCCACAGGAACATCAATTGGTCCTTCAGAGCTTCTTTCCCTGATGCTTGTAATGAAACAGATTTTATTGAACTAATCAGCATGAACTCCTTAGTTTTGTTTTTGCAATTGATATTGTGTTTGTGGAGCCAAATGTAGAGAACTTTGATACCCAATACCTTGTGTGTGTTAATTTTGGCAATGCAAAGAGATTCTATAGATGGCTTGCTATGTTACTACCATTGCCACCCACTCTTCTACTTCTCCCCAGGCTTTCTTCCCCCCCTCCTGGATGCTGGTCCTTCTGTACAATGCAAAAGTATTTCTTTTTCAATATGTTGTTCCCAGATTTCTCAGAGAGAAATTAAAAAAAAAAATAATGAAAAAGCCTCAGAGAACTGTATGACACTTCAGCAACATGAAACCTGATCTCCAAGTGTCTGAATGACCAGAAGTTTTCAAAGAAAACACTTCTGAATTCATGGGATTGCTGCTGCAGCAGCAGGCCAATGAGATAGTCTGGGAAAGGCTAGAAAGCTGTCGCCAGGCATTGCAACAGGAATAGCAAATCAGGCCCAAAGCAAATAAACTGGTGGTCAAAATGTGGCCATCTTCACAACTCTCCAAACCAATGGCCTTCCCTTCCTTGGCAGTACTAGATGAAGGCCTCCCAGGTTAATTAGACCTGACATTAGTTAACAGCAGCATTTACTAGACAGCAATTAATCAGAGGAACTCTTCAAACAGAAGGTGAAAACAAAAATAAGCAGGCAGCAACATTGTGATCCATTTACCTTAAAGATAAGACATCGCTCCAGGTGTCATCCTGAGGTGGAGGTCATTAATCTTGCTCTGTTTCTTTTTGGAAATTCGCCAATCCATCTTCCAGACAAAAGAGCAGTTGCCCTATAACAAAAGTGTCTGCCATGAGCTACAGAAAGTTAGAAAAATTAAAATCATCTAAGGTGCCTTCTACCATCTGAAGAAAAATGTTACCCTGCCAAAATTATCTGCAGTCAGCAAAGATGCATTTCTGTTTGAATAAAAATGAGAAACAACTTTTTCGTTATTCAGAATAATACTTAAATTTCTTAAGATAGAGTCAAAAAAACAGAATAAAATCTGCATTTATACTGATTAGCCTAAGACCATATACCAAGAAAATTATGATATGGTTAAATTATATAAAAGCAGATGAAGGCCACAAAGAGAATGAGGCCACATTACCCATGTAGTCAGAGATCTTGCCGTTATCTGCTGGATTTTGGCAGACCTGGTACAGTAGCATGGTCTCCATTTATTTGTAAAGTATATCAAATAGAAAAGATCTAGAAAAGTGAGAAACAAAGAAATTAATGTCTCTCATCCTAGATTACTTCACTGCACTCAGAAATATTCCTCCCCCCCAAGACAGACTTTGATTCTTAAAATTACTTCAGTCTAGCAGAATGCAATGACAAGTGAGAAGTAGGTTGGTGTATGTTTAATTAATTGAGCCCTTCATTTCATGGCATGTAAGTTTAGGAGAGGTCTACATCTTTTATTTTGTCTGAAGGTGCAGATGTCAAGGCAAATGAGATTATATGCTTGCCTCAGCCTGTTTTTCTATATCAAAGCCCATTTAATAAGGAACAAGTGGAGCAGTAAAAATCTTCATTTTATAGTTGAAATCAGCAAGGTAGCCTTCCAATCCATTTATTTTTCTATTGGGTTTTTTGGGAGGGGTGGTTGTTTTTATCTATATTTATATTTTTATCTATATTTGTCTATATTTTATCACAGAGGGGCTGGATAAAATCACTACAGACCAAGGACTAAATTAGATGATATGTAAATGGCATTAATAGCTTGTTTCATTTCCTAATTTACCAGGGCTGTTTTTGTCATAGAATGCCCAGAACGGAGTTCCGGCACCTTTTTTGGATGGAACTTTGTAGGGTAGGCAAGGCAGGTGGTATGACATGTGTGAGTTCCAGCACTTTTTTTTTTTTTTTTTTTTTACAAAAAAGCACTGTAATTTACTATATTTAATTGTAAGCACACTGTAACCTGATCCAAACTGGAATCCTGTGCAGAGGCAGAGGAAGCCTAGTCCTTCTCCCTTTGGGGGTTTTAAATCATAATATTCCAAGATTAAACTCAGATCATTAAACTGAGCATTAAACTCAGATCTGCTTTCTTTTTTTATCCAGCTAGGAAAACTAAGTTGGACTTCAACTCCCAGAATTCCTGAGCCAGCCATGCTGAGGGAAAAGGGAGAGGTTTCTAAGCTGAGCCATGCTGACTCAGGAATTCTGGGAGTTGAAGTCCACGAGTCAACTCATAAAAGAGCCAAGGTTGCCTACCCCTTAGACACTAAGCTAGAAATAAAATAAAATAAAAACCTTGTTTACTGGTCCTGCTTTAGGCACAAAGCCAGTTAGGTGAGCTTTGGCCATTCCATCTCTATCAGTCCTAGGAAGCAGGCAATGGCAAACCCTTTCCAAAATCTTGCCAAGAAAATTGCACTGGGACTGCAGCAAGACTTTCGAATGCACAGAGATGGAAAGACTTACAGATTCTCATCATGGAAGAATGGATGGTGAAGTTAACGGAACTGGCTGAGATGTTGAAATTAACTACCTTCATTAAAG
Source organism: Crotalus tigris (assembly GCF_016545835.1). Lineage (NCBI taxonomy): Eukaryota > Metazoa > Chordata > Lepidosauria > Squamata > Viperidae > Crotalus > Crotalus tigris. Next base: position 25,169 of record NW_024100496.1, read on the forward strand.
AAAAGAATTTGTCTAGCTTTATTACTACGTGGACACCACTTTGGGACTTTTTGCTAGAATCCAAAAGAAATGCCACATTAATTTAGGGATTTGATGATCAGCAATGGTCCTATTTGTACAGAAATGTTTATGATTATAGGAATGCTGTGTATTATTTAATTTTAGTTCCAAAGGTTAATATATTTTATAACTTGTAACGGTATCAGAGGAAGTTGGAAGTTACTTTTTTTCCCCATTTCTGTTTATTTTTTCTTTTCTTTAGACCTTCTCTTCTCCTATTTTTTCCTTCTTAATTCTTTTTTAATTTTTTAAAATCTTTTGATGAGAGTTAATAAAGTATTTTTAAAAAGAGAGAATTGCATGGACTAGTCATGGCAGCCACCTAGAGTCAAGAATGATTCCAACTTTATATTATTATTATGGATCATTGCACAGTCAGCCAGATGTTCAGACTGGATTTGGCATTTTGTCTACCTATCGAGTCCTTACCCAGGACCTGGGATAGGCAGATGTGGATGTTTGATGGTATTACAGATATCGTCGCAGGATGGAAGCAGTTCCTAATAAGGCCGCCTTTTGCAATTGACTAATAGCGAATTTGTCAATGCCAATGGTGTTCAAGTGGTGCTCCAGTTGTTTTGGGATTGCACCCAAGGAGCCTATGACTATTGGTACTACCCTTGCTTGCTTTTGCCACAGTCTTTCTATTTCTATTTGTAGGTCTTTGTATTTTGTTATCTTCTCCAGTTCTTTCTCTTCTATTCTGCTATCTCCAGGCACTGCCACGTCCACTATCCAGACTTTTTTGTCTTTCTTATCGACAATTGTTAAGTCTGGGGTGTTATGTTGCAGGTGCTTGTCTGTTTGAATTCTGAAGTCCCAGAGCAGTTTAATTTTATCATTTTCTATGACTTTCTCTATTTTATGATCCCACCAGTTTTTGCTTACAGGCAAATGATATTTTTTGCAGATCTTCCAATGCACCATTGTTGCTACTTTGTCATGCCGCTGCTTGTAATCAGTCTGTGCAATCTTCTTGCAACAGCTTACCAAGTGGTCCACTGTTTCTTCAGCTTCTTTGCATAGGCGGCACTTACTGTCTTTTGCTGTCTTCTCAATTTTGACTTTGTATGCATTTGTCCTTAAGGCTTGGTCTTGTGCAGCCAGAATTAGTCCCTCGGTCTCTTTCTTCAATTTTCCTGCTCTTAGCCATTGCCAGGTTTTATTATTATCTGCTTTCCCAGCTATTTTTTTCATGTATTGGCCATGTAGTGCTTTGTCTTCCCATGCCTTTATTCTGTTCTTCATTTGGTCTTTCTTGTAGGCCAGTTTGGTCTCTCCAGTAGTTAGTAAGCCTTCCTGATGTACTAATTTCAGTGCATCTTCATCATTGTTCTTCAGATATTCTTCCAAAGCCATTTTTTCTTCTTCAACCATCTGATGTACTTGTAGCATTCCACGCCCACCTATTTGCCTTGGTAGATAAAGTCTATCAATGTCACTGCGTGGATGAAGGGCATGATTCATTGTCATTATTTTTCTGGTCTGCCTATCCATTGCTTTTAGTTCTGCTTGAGTCCAGTCCACTATTCCAGCTGTGTACCTAATGACTGGGATTGCCCAGGTGTTGATTGCCTTTATGGTATTTCCTCCATTGAGTTTGGACTTTAAGATCTTCTTCACTCTCTTGATGTATTCACCTCTAATCTTTTTCTTGACTTCAGTGTGCTTGATATTGTCAGCTTGAAGGATACCCAAGTATTTGTAGTACTCTTCCTCATCCAGACTCTTAATGTTATTTTCGTGGGGCATCTTGATTCCTTCAGTTTTCACTATTTTTCCTTGTTTGATAGTAAGTGTGGCACATTTGTCCAAGCCAAACTCCATTACAATATCTTGGCTATATATACGGACAGTGTTGAGCAGCGATTCTATTTCAGATGATGTTTTTCCATACAGCTTCAGATCATCCATGTAAAGGAGGTGGGATAGTCTGGCAGATGTTTTTGATGTTTGATAGCCATGTCCTGAGTTATTCAGTATTGTTGACAGAGGAAACAGTGCAATAACAAATAGTAATGGTGATAATGAATCTCCTTGAAATATTCCTCTCTTGATATTAACCTCTCCCAGCTTCTCACCATTGATCTGCAACTGTGTCTTCCATTGTGCCATCGATCTTTGCACAAATTTTCTGATGTTTCTACTGACTCCTGTTATTTCTAGGCACTTTATTATCCAATCATGTGGCAGAGAGTCAAATACCTTTTTGTAGTCAATCCATGCCACATTCAGGTTGGTCTTCCTTCTCTTGCAGTTTTCCAAGATCATT
>NW_024100496.1:32500-40000 GCF_016545835.1 Crotalus tigris
CTGGTTTCAAGATCTTATCGGGCGTTTTTTGATGATAATGAGTGTAATGTCTGTTACTTCAACAGTGTAGCAAGCCAGCCAAGCTATGTTTGAGGATTCCCTTCATTGTGCTGAGTGCAGCCCTCAATATCTGCCCCCAAATCCTTTCCTAATGACAACATTGGGAAGCTTGCCATTCTTACATTTCATATATCTATTCTTGCTGCTGTTTTCCTACTACTAATTCTCAAGCAATCCAATTCTAAATGAAGCCCTATTGGGATGCTATTATGTTCATGCAGTTGAGATTGTATGGAGACAAAAGATGTACAGATTATGCACCAAACATTATTTTGCAGTTCCTTCTGTCTGACCATCAGAGACATTTCTAATAGAGAATGCTCCCACTAAACACATAGACATTCTCTCCATGAATGAGATACTTGATATAGTTGGATCTGTTGCAGCTCATCCTTTCTCTCCTTCCATTCTGCCTTAATCACATTGAGAAAATAATCCTAGTTTCAGATTCCAAATCTTTTCCTCCAAAGAAATTTGCTCCACAAATTCTACACTTTATGGAGCTTTACTGAACTTTATTGAAGAAGAAAGAAATGAACCAATTTTAACCATTAATGAATAAAAGTGCTATAATTGTTTTGAAGACTATGTACAACTACAAAAGCAGGGAATGGATAACAAATATTTTTAAAGGCAGAACAGCAAATGAAAACAAAATGCAACCATAAATTGGGATTCACACATGGATTCTAAAAGCATTTTGAGAATCTTGTCAGCAACTGCTGTGAAATAGATTTCAAGTTTATTTTTCTGGGGCAATAAGCTAAAAAACCATAGTGGTCTCTTGAATATTTTTTTATTCAGCATCATGAAGATTATGCTACAGATAAAAATATATAAGTAATCATAGGCCTGTATGATGCTGATGACACCGACCAGAGCATTTTCCTCTTGGGCAGGGAAGTAGCACACAGGTCTCTTGTAAATTAAAGAATTGCTCCCATGTACTGTGTAAAAATTAGGAGAGAATTAGTAGAAGCAGGAGAGGAAGAAATTACAAATACAAATTTGACGAGGCTTCAAAACTAGGGCCCATCAACATGGTTAAAACAGTCTTGTGATGAAGGCAATCCTGACAATCATATATGGTTTGTATACTAGTGATCCTGCAAATGCTCCTCTTGTGAATCAATTGCTCTCATTCCATGATAGCCTCAAAACATGATAGATAGGAAGCCTGAACAGAGAGGGTTCAACTCTAAGTATGGGTATTTATTCTATAACACTGTATAGAATAGTGCTATGTAAACCATGCTTGAAGCATTGTGAGTTGCTTTTTTCATTCAAAGAGACAATGCCAAAATGAAGCTAAGGAATGAGATTTACTTTACAAATATGCTGTGGCTTTTATAAAGTGATTCTACTTTTGGTGCTCCTCTTGCTAACTGTGAATGGAAGGAAAAAATAAAGGCAAGGAGAGGCAGTAAGGTCAGGTTCCAGATCTGGCAAATATTGAATAAAAGGAATCTGAACCATCTAGTAAAGGTGTGATATCAAAGAATTATAAACTGGCAGTTTAAGAGACAATCTTGAATATTTTCAAAGGTGTCCCAAGAATTATGGCTAGTTGGCAAAGACCAGCCATATAAACTTTGGCATGTTTCATCTAGAAAGAATGCTAATTTTATGAGTGTTTCTCTCAGCAAAAGGGAGATTTTAAATACCTTTGTAAATGTAAATGTAGCTTTTTAAAAGAAAAAAGAAAAAGATTCATGGAACTTTTCATTTATTTTCATAGAGATTTATTCTTCAAGTAATATTAATATATAATATATTATTAAGGTTTAGATCATAATTTGATGGATCTTTGTTAAAATTATCTTACGGTTTCTTCATTTCTTTATTAGAGGCAGTTTCCTCTTACACGGTGAAGGTATACAACCTTAGGCAAAATGATCTTCCCTATATTTTTGTGAAATTTCTCCAATACTGGATCCCTCTTGGTGTAGGCCAGCTAGTAATGCTTAAATTAGAATTTCCCTTTCTTTGCTGTTGTAATTATTCCCTGCACCCAGGGAAGGAATAGGAGAAATATATTAAATTACAATGAAGCAAATAAAGATTATCTTCAATTTCATCAATAGATTTTAGATTAAACTTCCTACTTTAAATCAGGCATTAAAATAAGCTTAAATCATTGCCAACTGGGTTTGACCTCTTGTCTCAAAAAGTCCAGATCCTTATTCAGCTCCATAATAAATTTTAATGGGGGGTGGGAGAAGAAAGGAGGTAGAAAACGGAAAATAAGTTATTTTGGTAATAAATACAATACAATTGCCTTTTAGATAAGAGAGTAATGCTGACAACCTTAAAGACCTCTCTTAGTTCCTGTTAAATGAGAAGCCATGATTCAAACTGTATAATGCAAACATTTGGTGGTCAAAATAATAAATTTGGGTTAAAACCCTTGAGAAGGGGAATCCTATTGGATTGATGGAACCTCTCCCAGAATGATACACTAGATGTTCCAAGGCTAAGCTATCAGAATTAATCATATCCGGTCTGCTCATCAGTCATGAATTACAGGAAGATGAATTATAAGGAATCCCCAATCTAACACGCAACCTGCTGTGCGCAGTCCAATGTTCCAATGGCAAGGAACATTTATTATGATCACAAATACATTTGTGGAAGCACAAATACTTTGTTAAGGGAAGCCGGATGCTGAGTGCATTGGATTATTTGGTTTCCATAGAGAGGTCCTCAAGGCCTAATTGGGATTAGAGAATACATTTCTCACTGAGCCCAGAACATCTATCACTGAAGTATCTCAACTTGCTCCCTTCCCCAGCGTGCCCCCATGCAACCTGACTCAAGAGCTACCTCAGTCTTCTGTTAGTTGATTGCATTTTGTTTCATTGCATTTTATTCCGTGTTGCCAAACTTAAAAATGAAAACAAAGAAGTTACCTTAAAGATGTGTAGAAAAGACTAGGAGAAGTGTGTGTGTGTGTGGGGGGGGTGTTAGCAAGATTCTGAGCCAAACACATCTTAGCACATGGTTTACATTACTGTGTATGAAGCCTTTTTAGACCACCATAAAATGCAGGTGGAAGTGTGAATCTGGGAGCCATTGAAGTCCAAACACTGAGCCTCAAACTTTCCCAGTGTATCACAATTACAGAAACATCTGTGCTTAAATAACTTTGTGTGTTGATCTGCTGTGAAAGTGTAGTGCTCAGCAGCCCTCCACATTTCTAATTTCTTTCCTGGTCACAGGGTGGTCTTGCAGAAAACAGCAACCCCAGCCCCTTCAGAGCCTCCGAGGGTTCAGATGCCTTATCCGTGCATGGTTATTTACCAAAGCTACAAAGAAGGAGAATAACACTGAATAATGTAGTAGCTGAAATCTATAAAAGGCTAAGGACAATTACAGTCACCTCTTCTGTTACTGTCATTTCATATTAATTTTATAGTACCACATTGCTAGCTCGGTTACTCTGCTTCTCAAGAGGATTGTTCATTTCTTCCTCAGCTTCCATTTTCAGTAGCTAAGAATCAATGCCCTGCTCCATCTCTGAAGCTCTTACAAATCCACTAAACTGGCTTTTCTGTGAAGTTTATCCATTTCTGAGGAAGGAATCTAGTGCATCTGAACAAGGGGACTTCCAGAATGAATGTGGTCTAAAACTTGAGGAGCTGTCACATAGATGAGAGAGTCAATCTATTCTCCAAAGCACCTGAATGGAGAACAAGAAGCAATGGATGGAAACTAATCAAGAAGAGAATCAACCTAGAAATAAGGAGAAATTTCCTGACAGTTAGAACAATTAATCAGTGGAATGAGTTGCGAGTTGTGAGGTTTTTAAGAAGAGATTGGACAGCCATTTGTCCAGAATGATATAGGGTTGGGGGTTGGACTAGAAGACCTCCAAGATCCCTTCTGCTATTCTGTTATTCCTATCTGAGCAGTGTGAGTATGTTTAGAGCCTGAAGTAAAGTGAAGGCTTTAATCTGCTATTTCTGGGCCCAGATCAGTTGCCTCTTTCAGTTCCAAGTCATAGCCTCTTAATGGACTTTATCCCCTCTGTATCATCCCAATGAAGACTTATTTGTGCTATTGCTAAAAAAGCCTTTTCAGTGGCCAACTTAGGAAAATAAACATTTTTGTTGCTATATAAGAGGCATAGATCATGTATCTGAGTCATGCTTGTTGTTGTTTTTAAATATACCGTATTTTCTGGCATATTAAACGACTTGGCATATAAGATGACCCCTGACTTCAGAGCTAATCTGCATGCTTTAGAAAGTTGTCTTATACTCTGGAAATTACGGTATATTTTACTGAAACTTCTAAACAAGAAAAGAAAGACTATAGTATAGTATAGTGAAAGAAAAAAAAAGAAACCAAAGTAAAAGCAAAAAGTATAAGAAAAGAAAAAGCATTGAAGAAAAATAGAAAAGAAAGAAAAAAAGATGAAAATTGGCTTCCAATAATTCATCACAGCAGTTATAAGTATAGATACATTTAACCTCTGTCTCTAAAATTATATCATCTATATTCTATAATCTATCCTATCATAAATCATAAATCACAAACCTTTTTTCACTTTTACATTAAAAAAATTATAAGAGGTTTCAAATGATTCACCTGTGATTTACCTGTGGTGGAGATTAGCAGCATCAAGTTTCTGGGTGTATAGCTAAGGAGTAGGCTAGCCTGGTCACTCAACAGTGAGACACTGGTGAAGCGGGCACAGCAGCACCTGTATTTTCTGTGTTGCATGAGAAAGTACATCTTCTTTCCCCTGTCCTTACCACTTTCTATAGAGCAGTGGTTCTCAACCTGTGGGTCGGGACCCCATTTGGAGTCGAATGACCATTTCACGGGGGTCGCCAAACAATGCAGTCCGCCATTTTTTTCCCCTTTTCCTTAACTGTGCTACTCCCTTTTATTCTATTGGCTTTTGAAAGCCAATAGAATAGACTCTCTTGAATAGAGTCTAATTCTATTGGCTTTCAAAAGCCAATAGGAATTGTCCAGGCTGTCTCTGCCCTGCTGAGCCCGCCAAAAGTCCCATTCTGCAAACGGTGCTGCACCAGTTGAGTAGTCCTCGACTTACGACCGATTGGGGGGGGGTCACGGCATTAAAAAGGTTGAGAACCACTGCTATTAGAGCGATGATTGAGAACATTCTGTCATATTGCATTACTGTCTGGTTTGGAAGCATTACTGCTTCAGACAGGAAGGCAGTGCAGAGTGTGGTGAGGATGGCTGAAAAGATTATTGGCAGTTCAGTTCCTTGAACAGGATCCACATACACACACACACATACACATACACATATACACATATACACACATACATACATATATATGCAGATTATGGCCCACATTAAAAGATGGAATTTTGTTGCCTGCTTCGAAATATACAGATGTCCAGGACTACAGTTCCAGGACCCTGTTCATTGCCACCAGACTATCAGACTCAAATTTATCCCAAATAACATCACAAGATTGTGCATCAGTCAGCTCTACAGGCTGGGGAAAATTGATAAGAATTTGTTTGCCATTTTCCCCTTTTCAGCTTGTTGTTGTTAATTGCAAAGTCGTGTCCGACCCATCGCGACCCCATGGACAACGTTCCTCCAGGTCTTCCTGTCCTCTACCATCTTCTGGAGTCCATTTAAGTTCACACCTACTGCTTCAGTGACTCCATCCAGCCATCTCATTTTTTTTCAGCTTAAATGGCAGCAAAAAGTATGAAAGGTTCTATGCCAATTGTTCTACCAGTGTTCATTGTGAGCAAGGAAGAGATTGGACTTGATGAGTTCTAAGATCTTTCCAAATTCTGATTCCATACCCACTGGGTATTGTTTGCTCATGTAAATGGAAACCACACATTTTCAAAGACCCAGCCAGTGAAAGGACAGCAACTGGAAGTTGTCTTCCCAGCAGAAATGAAAGGGATAAAGAAGCAGTAGAGTCCACCATCAGGATAGATCATCTGATCAGCCTTGCTGCCAAAGTTTGAAATCTAGGAATTTCCTAATTTCTTAAGCAGGTTTCTAGCAAGTACCAGCTTAAGACCATCATCTGGAATTGCTCTTAGTTAAAGCAAACATATCAGTGTGAAGTTATTTGCAGATATTGATGATAGTGTGAGGATCCTATGCCTTAATCTATAAGATTTTTCAGTACTAATGTTTGGTTCCTCCATTTACAGTAGATCGGAGAAGAGTAATGCACGCCTCTATGGATAAATAAGTCACACCAAGAGTTGTCTGCACGGTTCCTCTTCCCTCCAAAAAACTCAACAAACGGCCAGTAGATTTATGATGTTGTAAAAACAACACTCATCGGGAGTAACATTCCTCTTCCCAGTGATTTCATTCATCTGACTACAAAGTGAGTTGTGATAAACATTTGTGTAAAAGGAATTGTGGGGACGGGGGAGAGAGCATTCACTTAGCAGGGATTTAGGCAAGTCCCTGCAAGCACACTGCCACTTGGACTCTTCTCCCACATAGTCCGGCTCACACATGCTGCTCCAAACTCTCCACTGTGCTGCTCAGAACAAACACTGGATATGATGGACAAACACGGCAAGGCCAGATGTATCCATTATAGCCAGCATGAGATCCTATTCCCCCCTTCGACCCCCCTCCCACTTCCTATATGTTTGATCATAAGGAGTGTTGTCGCTTCTGAGGATCCAAGTGTCTCCGGCAGAGACACAGCAGTAGGATGTGAGTACAAAAGCAAGAATCTCTGGGAGATGGGCTAGGGCCAAAGGTTCATTAACCATGGCTAAGGCCCTCACTTGGACTACTTAAAAGCTGAGCATATATTTCAGAAATTAGATTTTGCTCTCCTTTCTTTTGTTTCTCTTTCTCTTCTGATGAAGACTTCCATTTTCCGTTGTTTCTTTTCACACCCAGAGACAATAAATGGCAGCATGGGAATCAGAGGCTGACCTTGGGTTTTTACACCCTATGACATTCTGCTTCTTCCGATGTTTTTTAGGAAACATTCTTAAATAGGCAGGGAGTCCATGAAAATCACAAGATCAATTTAGCATTGCTCTTTTTCTCCCCCTTGTTCACAAACATTCCCTTTGCAAATGGTTTAGAGCCCTCCAGAGTATTTACACAGCTTTGTGGAAAATGTTTTATTAATACATTTTTGCTGTCATTGTTGTTTTTAAATTTAGATTGGTAGGTTCATAATTCTACCTTTCAACTGTCCCAGATACCCCAGGCTCATCATATTGGCAATCTGGTCCTTTGGGGGATAACAGAATTCCCTCTTTTTTCCCTCTAATTACTAAACAGGGGAGTAGTAATAATAGTGAAAGTATTGGTTATTGTCATCCTAACCCAACAATGATGGTGATAATGATGATGGTGGTGATTTGGGGGCGGGATTCACTTCAATTAAATTTCAAACAAAGGCTTCATGAACTAAAGGAGCTCCTATTTCTGTAAAGTGGAGTAGAGCA
>NW_024100496.1:42500-70000 GCF_016545835.1 Crotalus tigris
AATATATTCTATAATATATATTGTATTGTATTCAGTAGAGAGGAAAAGAAGGAATTTATTTTGGGGGGGTTCTTTTAGGAAATCTGTGATGGGTCCTACTGGGAGTCTACAATGTGGCAGCTGTTCTCAGTTGCTGGCTATTGGTTGTAGCCCTCAGAAGGTTGCCTGTACATCTCTATAATATTTCATATTTATTGCTCTCATATTTCTTTAAAAAAAGTCAAAAGTAATTGAGTTTATATGGGGGCCAGTGAGAAGCTAAAGGAAAGTTATGCTTATGTGGTTTGTGGCCCAACCAGAAAGTAGGGATAATGATCACATGGTCATGTAAAAAAAGGAAGAGCAGAAAAACAGGGATCTCCCAGAAGGATTAAAATAAATATTGCTGATTTTATATCTGACAGATTCTTAGGAAAAATGCTGTCAATGGGAACAATCTTTTTCACTGTCGCCTCTTTGCTGTCTCCTTCTGGGGCAAATCCACCCAGTAGCTGCTTCCAGTCCTTTAGAGTCAGGAGCAACATGAAACCAGAGAAGGTGCCAGAAGATGGAAATGGAACCATCCTGATTATTGGCTCCTACCCGTACATGTCAGAATAGTACTTGATTCTGAAGTGAAATGAAATGTACTCTATTTCATTCATCACTCAACCCTGGCACTATGGACAGTGCAGGATGCCATGGCTGTTCATCACTCCCACAAATGGAGAAAGCAATTTAAAGAACAAGCAGTAACTACTGCCTCACAAGTACAGGTAGTCCTCCATTTACAGCCACAATTGAGTCCAACATTTATGTTCCTAAGTGAGGCAAGCGAGTTTTGCCCCATTTTATGACCTTTATTGCCACAGTGGTTAAGCAAATCATTGCCGGTGTTAAGCTAATAACACGGTTGTTAAGTGAACCTGGCTTCCCCATTGACTTTGCTTATCAGAAGGTTGCAAAAGCGGATCACATGATCCCGAGACATGGCAACCGTCATAAATATGGAACCAGCTGCCAAGCATGTGACCATAGAAATGCTGCAACCGTCATAAGTGTGAAAACGGTTGTTAAATCGCTTTTTTCAGTGCTTTTGTAACTTTGAACGGTCACTAAACGAACTATTGTAAGTTGAGGATGAAGTACCTACCTGTGAGATTTATATTATTTTCCTAAGCCTATTGATATTGGATTACAACTCTCTGGCTGGCGCTCTGAGAGATATAGTTCCCCAGGTGTGCAAGGTGATGTCTTGGGGAAAGAGAGCCTATATACTCTGTGCCAAGATAATAATGATGCCCAATAGAGATGTTTGCTCTAGTGAAATCTATTAAAATCTTTTATATTATGTAGCATCTGCATTTGGAACATTTCATTCGAGCAATAACCGTGAAACTAAGGGTTTATTTCAGCCAATCAGCACTGATTCTAGCCTTCTCAGCTGGATTAACGCAAAGAACAATTTCTTAATTACCACATACAGTCATTCAATTGGGGTGGTTTATCTTTCCTCCAAGCCCTGAGGGGACATTTAGGTGCTGCCAACTCAGTGGATGAATTGACATGGGAAACCACTGCAGATTCCATTTTCCAGTAGGGCCTATGTATTACCAAAGAGCCATGGGCTGGAAAATTGTAACCTACAAATGGAAAATTGAAAAATATTGACATCTTACCAAGATGTTGGAAACTAACTTGCCTCTTGGAATGACTCCTGTGCTGGCAGTGGCAGAAGAGACTGGGCAATGTCCCAGTTGCCTATTAATCTCTAGTCAAGAAGCTCATGCTAGAGGGCCATTTCTGTATTGGGGAAATAAAACAGCATTTTATAAACTCAAATTTCATATTAATCCTGAAGGGATTACGCTCTTATTAGGCTTGTTCAGGGTTGTCTATTCAATTTATTAGAGCAGGAAAGAAATAAGAAGTGAGCCAACAGTTTTAGTGGAGAGAAAGAAAAGAATATGATATAAGTGTTCATTGTTCACTCTTCTTGGTGCCATCCTTAGTCAGAATTAGATATCCATCGGAGACAACAGACTTTAGAAGAGCTGAGGAAGTTGCAGGAAGGAATTATGCATGGAATGTAGATTGATTTGTACTCTTTAAACTAGCTTTTCCTCCTCAGCTTTGGTGGAAAAACTTGCTTTGCACTATATTTAAGTACAATTGAACATCCAGTCTAGTCAGCTTTTATACACTGAATGGCAAACTATCCTCTTGTGCTCCATCACAAGGACTAAAATGACTTTAGGTCATAGGTTTTGGTTAAGTAGAGCTATGGTGACACAGTAGTTAGAATGCAGCATTGCAGGCTAATTCTGCCGACTGCCAGCAGTTCGATCCTCACCAGCTCAACATTGACTCAGCCTTCCATTCTCCTGAAGTCGGTAAAATGAGGACCCAGATTGTTGGGGGCAATAGGCTGACTCTGTAAATAGAGGGCTATAAAGCACTGTGCTATAGCTATTGCTTAATTGGCTTTTGATACTAACATGGCTTCCTTCTGGACTGCCTGCAAGGGATTGAAGGGGAGGGACACTGTTTTGCAGTGGTTCTCCACCTTTCTGAAGATATCATTCCATGTGAGAGAGAGAGACAATAATACCTAAAGGCCCCTATCATTCCTTTTATTAGTCTTCATGGGATTGCCTTCAAAGAATATTTAGAAGCTATAGTTGATACAGAATGTGACTGCCCAGACAGTGATATATGTGTATATCTTGGTACACAGATGGAGAAAACTCAGTGTTTCTTGCTAAAAACATCTCTTGTGTCCCTATGACATTACCAGCAATCAGTGGTGGAATTACACAAGTTGGCAAAACACTTAGCTCTCCAGCACTGGAAACCAGTTTTTTTTTTTCTTCATCTGCATTGCAAGAGAAATGTGCTTCTTGATTGGAGAAGCTGATTGCCAGCTGTCCCCTACCCTCCTAATTTGTTCTTCAGCCAGCAGTCTCTTTCTCCTGAAAGCAAAGTTCATGAGATAACAGGGAGGCTAAGAGGGTTAGGATGCAGCATCTTATAAAGGATTGCAGATCAAGGGAATTATGTGTGCCATTTTAGACTGATTAGACTGGGGCATGGTTTTACATATTCATGGGTCTGACTTAAGAAAAAAGCACTGTGGAAGGAAGGAAGGAAGGAAGGAAGGAAGGAAGGAAGGAAGGAAGGAAGGAGGGAGGGAGGGAGGGGGGGGAGGGAGGGGAGGGAGGGAGGAGGAGGAGGGGGAGGGAGGGACTGGGAGGGGAGGAAGGAAGGAAGAAGGAAGGAGAGGGAGGAGGAAGGAGAAGGAAGGAAGGAAGGAAGGAAGGAAGGAAGGAAGGAAGGAAGGAAGGAAGGAAGGAAGGAAGGAAGGAAGGAAGGAAGGACAAATACTATGACAAGCTGTTATAGCCTGTTTGAGGTTGCTCCCTTTACCTACCACTCCCTGGTAATCATTTGGGCACCACAGTGAAAATAGGCTTTCACTTTCTTGACCTCAGCTGCCCTGAAGTTCATACCAGAAGGGGGAGAGAGCAATCCAACATGCCATATAAAGAACCATGTTGATGTTGGATTTTTTCCCTTCCTTCTCACTCTGTTGCTAGGATCAATTCCATCCTGAGCCAGGAACCGACCACATACCCAGGTGAGTCTATTTATCCACCTGCTTCACTGGCTTCTTTTTTGCTTTGTTTGCGGCCATTGTTGTTTATGCAGCTGTCCAAATTTGCTACATGGGTTAGCTTCATTCCTTCCAGATCGAGGCAATTATTGCAGATCTGCTTTTTTTTCCTCTGGAAGGTTTTAAAGCAAATGTGAGAAAAGATCATTTTTTTGAAAAAGGGCAGTGAAAAAGAAAAAAAACAACTTTGAAACCATGGGGAATACATGTCATTTTAGGTACAGACTTTCTTACAAAAGTAGGTGCCTGTTGCCAATTTGTTCTATGTTCTAAATGAACAAAGAGAAAATTGATCAGTACTTTGAGGTCAGTACTCCATACTTCTAAGCTGTAAGAAGAGCATAAATAAAAGCAGCAAGCTCTGATTCTTCAAACTGAAAAACTAAGAGCTTTATAGTCACTCTCTCAACTAAAGTTCAGAACTGAGCAAGAAATGTGTGAGGCCAAATTCCTCAGACTAAGAACCAATTTCTCTGAAGTTTGGTCTCAACATAATCAGCTCAAGTCTGATGCCCCCACACTTGATTTTCACAAAATTGCCCAGTTTATACTATTCTTCAAAGTTAGCTAACAATGGCTGGAGCAAATAGAAAGGCTGTTGCTGCAAAGTGCAGTAGATGCTGGTTCTTTGCATTAACTTAATAGAAAAATAACATAGGCTTAGCCAGTGAGAAGGCTAAATAAACCCTTTCCTTGGTGGTGTCCAACTTTCTGCATACGGAGAGTTTGGGCTATGGATTTAATCAGGCAGCTGCTTCTGCAATCTAATATCTTCTGTTCCTGAAGTGCTGTACGACATAGGAATGTTTTGAGGAAACCAAGCGAAAGAGGAGACATGGAATGGACAATGGATTTAAAATAAAATAAAAACCCTGCTTTTAAAAAGAAAAAAAATGTCCTGTTTGGTAGAACTGGAAATCAATCAATCATTTGGAATGGTTGGGGGGAACCAGCCTGGTACTGGACATTTAATTCACGGTTCCTTTCCCACCTCATTCTAAGTCAGTTTATTTCTGATTTTGGACAAGAGGCTTGGATGTAAAGATTAGTCTGGAAAGTATAACACAGATGAATTTTAAAAAGAACATGCTTTGTCCCTATCGAGTATGTCTATTTTTAATGTGCTACAGTAAATTAGGTTTGTGTCACTTTCTAATCTCATGTAGCCTTTGTCAAAAGAATAAAATATCCATTAAAAAGATATTTAATGCTTATCAGAGAAACATTTCTGAGCCAAATACACACTATTTTGCAAAGTACAGAAATGCCATGGTAGTCCTTTGATCTGTTCAGTGCTTTCCAGTTTGGTTGGTAGCCAGAGGTCAATGTATACTGTCTCTTTATAGATTAGTAGGGAAAGAAAGAAATGAATGAGTCTGAATATTTTACTCTTTCACATCTCACTTACTCCAGCTCTGCATGTTTGGCTCCAAATAGATAAGTGATTTACAACTGTTGTAAGTGACATCCAAAGCAGGCTTTAGGAAGGAACATGGAAGCATCAGGAAAGGAAATTAACATGTCGCTGCTTTTAAAAGAGAAGAATATCCTAATAGTTAACCTCAAACTTCAGATCACATGTTAAGATGCTGGTCAAAGTGATCAGGAGCTTGCTATTCATTTTTGAACATTGCAAGATTTGTATTCTTCTGGCTGAATTATTAATAGGCTAACAACTCAAAAATTAATTTAGCTGACAAATATCCTGGGCCTATGTTTAGGCCTACCCAGCACATAGCCATAAGACTGGAAGCACAATCAAGAACATGAATGGCTAGAGAAACTTAGTTGAAGCATATATGATATGTTCAGTCTACCAAATACAGCTGGCCCAGAACAGGCACATTTCCTTCAACACAATTGAGCCACACTTGAAATTTGATGAAACCATGAAACGTAAGTATCATTAAGATTATCATTACTAGGATGCAAAAATACAGACAACAACAAGTTTTTAATATATTTTTGCTGCCAGTTACAGACATCTGGATTTTCTTATAATACTTTTTGTAAACGTTTATAGATTCAAAGATAAAAAAAATACAAACTAAGAAAGAAGAAGTTGTTTAAAAGAAAGAAAAAAGATAGTAAAGAAAGAAGAAAAGAGATGTATCATCTGGATTTTTGCCGTCACAGGTTGGTAGCCATAGTATTGATCAGGATAATGAATGGCTACATAGAGCACTTCAAGGTGCACAAGCTTTTAAAAGCGAAAGCAGCTGAACGAGGAAGCCGATTGGATAGATTTGGATTAGAGAACTGGAAGATCTTATAGCTGCTGAAATGGCAGGTAGCATTCTCCCTGGTTTATGTTTATAGAGGGATTTCAGCGAGAAGCAGCATTTCAATTTCTTCCTGTGAACATTCAGAAGCATTAAGAAAGAGACACCCAAAGATGAACTGCAGATGAATTGTTGAGCCTTGCATGTTCTGAGTCAGAACGCTTCTTTAGTAGCACTTTGTTAATAAAATAATAAAAAAAAATCTTTCAGACTCTCTTTGGAAAACTGAAAATAGATCATCATTAAGTTTCCTCTCTCTTGTTGTTTCTGCAGCGATACTCTTCCTCCTTTCCTTCCTTCAACACAATCGAGCCAGCATAGTTTGGCACTGACTTCCTAACCACATGAAACACTTTCCCTGGGCTTTTGTGATTTAGGTCAGATTGAATGGATAGAAAGTCCATGTTCATAAACCCTTTCCATGAGCCCTTTTCATTTTTTTTCTTTCTTTTTTCTTTTTGCAAAACAGCAAGAACCGTGAGCCTTTGTTTCCTTTTCTAGCTTTCTCTGTTCAACAGCATGATTGCTTCCAGATTATTTCAGTTTGCTTCATGAAATCCATAAAACTAATTTTCTTTCTTAAACCCCCCCCCCTTTTTTTTTTCTTTTTTTTTAATCCAAGGCTGAGATGAAAAGTTAACCTTTTTTGCTTCTTTCCTCTGGTTACAGTGGATATGTGGCCAGGACAGTAGTATCAAGAAGCTGATCATGTTTTTCACCAACCATCCAAATTTCTGGTCTCCTTGCAATCACTCTTGAGATGCCTATGGAGATTCTCAGTTATCCAGGTCATGGTTGTCCCAAGGGCCCTTTTTCAAAAGGCAAGCTTCTTCAGAACTTTTTGGACTGAGAAGCAAAACATCTTCAAGGAAAAAATAAGGAAGTCCACTTGTCTTAAGGAGACTATACTCCCACCAAGCATACCAGAGACAATACCAGAAGGGCATCCTTCATTTGCCTTAGTGAGTGTCTCTCAATGGGAATTCAAATTAGGAATACCAGATCCAATCTGTGAAAATCTGTAAAACCATAATGTGACCACAGAGAGATGTTCTTTAACTGTTTACTGCCATCTAAAAGCTGCATGGTTTACCACAGGCCAGAACCGATTGTTCTAATGATCGAACTGGATGCATACAGAAAAGACAATCAACACAGAAGTATAAGAGAGATTGGCCAATTTATGGAAGGCTGCCACCAACCATAATCTGATCAGCACTAAAAATCAACACTGAGCATAAAATCAATACTATGTTTGGATAACCATGAAATGTCATTTGGAATAGCAATAATACTTCATTGATTCCTTAACTATTTCTGCAAGTTGTTTCCAGATATTGGCAACCCACAGCAAGTGGTTTACAATGAAAGTTCTCATATTCATAAAGTAAAAACTAGTAAAAGGGAAAACTATTGTAAGAGCTAGATAAAACCAAAAAGCTAAATCTTAAGGAAATTAAAAGCTAAAGTAAGGAGGAAATATTTATTTATTTGCTGGTTGGTTTGTTTGTTTATCCAATTTCTATAGCCTGCTCATCTGAAGCAATTGATTCTTGACTCTATAGAGGCAGTAATGGTAAGGTAATAGAAAGTTAAGCAGTAGGATCAACTCAGTAAATTGTCTTTACCTGCAAATGAATCAGAGTCAAAAGTAGAATAACTCTACTATAGATCACAAACCAACCGAGGTCAGGAAAATACAATGAAAAACTAGATGTTCCACAACTAAGATTCTGCATAAGGTCTCAAACTTGACCTTGAAAACTGGACAGATCTCTAAAATATAACACGAAATAGAAGATTTTTTTAATGTTCTTTATTAGTGATTTCAACCAATTGTACAATGTGGACCAGTGGATGAAAATGGAATTAGTGCCAGTAATCCAAGCTCCCGTTAATAGCAGTTTCAATAGATGACATTCCAATTAAGTTTAAAGCCAAAACAGAGTGGCCTGTTCACTGTAGAGACTGAACTAATGTGATGGCAGCTGCACTATATCTTTTGCAGAGCATCACTGAATGACTTAGGCAATGAAACACAGGGTGACAATTGCCAAATTAGCTTCAGAAAAGGAGAGATTTATGAATAACACTGCTACTGGTCATGATAGCTATCAATTGCACCTTCTGCCCAGTGGTGGGATTCAGCCGTTTCGCACCACTTTGGCAGAACCGGTAGCTAATTTTTTGTTGCCCAGGCCCAGAATGGACTTCTGGAAGCAGCATCCACATAGAGAACCGGTGGTTCACATATTTCAATCCCACCACTGATTCTAACCACTGCACAATGCTCCCAATTCCAGTGGCTGGGATGCCCCTGTTGGTAATCAACAGGATGTCTTTTAAACTTCTAAATCTCCAAGTCTCACCATCTGCAGGGCTTCAAAAAATTAGCAATCTTTTAAAATGTTTTGATAAAGGGATTGGTCCTGTCCAGTTTTGTCTAGTCCAACTTTGTATATCAAGATTTTCTTCCTTTTTTTTTCCGGGGTGGGTGGGTGGGTGGGGGAGGGGTGACTGCTACAGAACTTAAGTCAGTGGCACTGTATAGTTTCTTAAGAGTTTCCAACTTGTCATCTACACTTATATTTACTGAGTTTCCAGCAAACTATTGATTGCTCCATGCAGGACGATTGCTATGCAAAAAAAAGGAAGCATATTTGTGTGAAAAATATAATGAGAACCATGGAACACTATGTTTTCTGGCAGGCAATTGGTTTTAAAATGACCCTAGCATTCATATCTAAAACATATGTGATAATTGGCCAACAATTTTACACAACTGTGAATCTATTGAACACAAGATAGAGATCTATAAGGATCTTTCCCTTTTCTAGGATATCTTCAAAAGATTCAGATTCATAGCAGATTCATAGAAACAGATTCTCCTAGGAATGCAGGATTACCATAACAAATAAAAATGAGAGGGGTATACGAAGGGCAACTATTTGTGTCTGAAAAATAAATTTCATTTCAAGGTATGAATACCAGGAAAATGTTTTCAGTCCTAACCACATATAAATCAAAAGTGGTTACCTATGCTTTACTGGAGCCAAAAGATTAGCTCTCTCCTGATGCGATTCTTCCTGCCTGGAATTAAATAGAAGTACAGGAGTGAGGTTATTGCAAAAACAGCCTTGCTTTGGTATTCTATACTTAATTCCCAACAGTACTTGAATATTCAGTATTTATTAGCCTTTATAAACATTAATATTTTTATGCCATCTACATATATACATCACATCAGAGATAAGCAACATTATACAGCAGGCAGAAAAGGAAGAAGAAATAATTAATTATTTCTTATAAGAAATAAATTAAAGGAAGGATTTTCTTAAAAAAAAAATAGAGCTAAAAGTAGTTTACACCAACCCTTTCCTTATACTTCATACCTTTATAGGCTTGTCAGTATTTCTACTTTACCACAATCATAGATCGTTTTTTATTCTTCATTCTTTAAGCTTCTCGTCCTCTTTTTCAAAATCTCCTCAGCTTCATTTTCACTTCTTTAATGCTTCAATCAGGATTTACTATCTTTCCAGCCTTTCTTAACAAATTAATCCCCTCAGAAGTTGCTATCTTTTCCTTTGATAGGGGAACAATAGTAGCATTCTCCTAATCATCACACCCTTCACACTCAGGTTAAGTCATTTTATAAGCATTTTCAGTTATGCCGCAAACACATGCGGTCTTATTTAATATTCTTGTGACATTTATGACTTCTTTCACATCAATTTTAACTTGGACAATAATATTTTACCATTTGTTTCACTTCTATTCTTCAATTTATCTCTAAAATTTCTACAGAAGTATTTAAAATACTCATTTTAGCCTTCCCTTACTTCGGTTTCATTTCCAATTATTTTATCAAATGCCATTTACTTCGCCTTTTTTCATATTAACCAACATTAACTTACTCTCTTTAACAATATTCTTTATCATTAGCTCTCTCTATATATTAGACAATAACTTGTATCCGTTTTCTTAATCATACCTTTTACATGCATTATAGCCTTTGCTTATCTCATTCTTTCATATTAAACAAATCCTTTATATCTATATTCATTTGCCATATGTGCCTAGGGCCCCAGTTTTATATCATGTACTTGAAATTACCAGACTTTCTGAAGCAAATATATACCAATTACCATTTCCATTCATTCTTGGATCTCTGGATGAACCAATCACTTTTTCTGTACTCTCTCCTCTCATTCTTACCCATCCATTCATCTCACTTAGCAGAATAATTTTATTATGTGTCATGTCCATTTAGTGAACATGAATTTAACATCAAAGCATATATTTTCTAATCTATATTTTAGCCCCCTTATTCATATTTGAGCCCACACCCAAGTTCCCTCCATGTATTCATCAACTCCATATTACAAGATCAAACTACCTTCATTCGGCTCTATTTATTTACTTAAATAATATTAGATCAGATATTCATTCACTCCTTTGAATTCTATAACCGCTGATCTCAACAAGTGACTCTGGGTGGTATACATCCTAAAACATAAAAAAATGTATTTCTTTTTTTTTCATTGACACACAACACATTTATTTTTGTTTCAATGCATTTCATTTGTTAATTATGTTTTTTTCACACTTGTTTCTTTTACATCCCAAGTTGCAATCTTCCACCTGCCATGGCGATCAGTAGATGGACACACAGATTTTGAGTTCTGTCACAGCTTGAATATTTTATGAATGTTTTGTATTATGAGAAAAGCATAGACTTAGGTCATGTTTTCATTTTAAACCTTGGTACAATCCCCAATAAGTTGATGCCCCCTCATATCTGACATCTGTTGCATCCAATAGAGGACCAGTACAAAGAAAATCCCACCATTGTATCATTCTATCTGTCCCAGGGGCTGAAAAGGGAAACTGGCAGAAGTTTTGCTAATTTCCTCTGGTTGTTAAACATAAAAACCACCTCCTGTTTCACCCATAGAGATCCTTCAGAAGCCAAACAACCCAGGACAAAATAAGGCTATCATAGCATCATATTTGTATCATCTATAGCATCTCCTGCTAACAGTAACAGTAGCATCAATCAGTGCAAGCAAAATCTGTAGTTACTCAAAATATCGGTATTTTATACAAACAAATATCACCAATTGAGAGATGCCTTCATCCCACCAACTGAAGGATATGCAATGTACCAACCCACACTTAGAACACTCTATATCTTACGAAACACTGTCTTATCATTTTTATGAAATGGTTTAAATATTCATGGTTTTAATGTTTGATATCCCAGGCCACATTAGGTAAGAAATCAAAGCCTAAGTTAGTTTAGCGTGATATGTTTATTTCCTGACAAAAGACAGCTGTGAAAGTCTTGAGTGAGAGATCAGCAGGCAGAAGGTGCTTCATTATTGACTTTAGGGCCCATTTACTTAACCAGAACTCTATCCCTACAGATGTATTTTTTTTAACTTTGTGGGGAGAAAATAAAAAACTCCTCATCTGTTACAATTTTCCATGACCCACATAAAAAAGGAGATGACCTTACATAGGAGGCCTAAAACCAAACACCTAACTTACTTCAGGAGATTTCTTCCTCCTTCAGAGACATGTTTGTTGCAGGATTGTCATTATTTTTTCTCTATTTTTTTTAAATGACAAATATTACCCAGAAGAAGAAATAAACCCTACATTCCCCATTGGAGGAATAAAATATTTTTTATTAAAAGTTTTACAAATTTAATACATTATAACCCAAACCCCTCCCAACCTTCCCCCCCCCCATTTCCCAGAGCTGATTACAGGGTAAAAAATAAACAAACATAATCTAACTAACATAACCTGACTATACTATCAATCAAATCCATAACACACTTTAACTCCTTTTCAAAACAAGTATTAACAAATTAAAAACAAAAATAATAATATAATTAAACCATAATATTAAAAATAATATAAATTCAACCATATTGAACTATTAAAAATAATCTAAAATCTACTCATAAGCAAGATAATACTTTTCAGTCTCATATTTCTTTTGAATATAATCAATCCATCTTCTCCAAACTGAAATATATTTTTCTTGTGAATGGTCCTTCAAATAGGCGGAGATTTTCGCCATTTCTGCTAAATTAGACACCTTAACTATCCATTCTTCTATAGTAGGCAAAGAGTTTTTCTTCCAATATTTCCCCACAAGTAATCTTGCAGCTGTTATAAGATTCAGCATCAAATCAATTTCTTTAACATCAAAATCTACAATAATACCCAGCAAAGATAATTGCGGAGTAAACTTTATCTTTCTCTTAAAAATCTTTTGAATATTTCACCAAATCTTAATCCAAAAAGCTTTTGTATCTCTACAAGTCCACCAAATATAAAAATATGTTGCGTCTAAGCTTCCACATCTCCAACATTTGGGCTGTAAATTAGGATACATGCGGGACAACTTTTGGGGATCCAAATGCCATCTATAAAATATTTTATAACAATTTTCTCTTAAATTTTGCGCTTGAGTAAATTTTACATTTCTAACCCAAATTGTCTCCCATGTATCCAATAAAATCGGCTCTTGAATATTTTGAGCCCATTTAACCATACAGTCTTTAACTAACTCCATTTCAGAATCCAATTCTATTAAAACATTATGAATTCTCTTTATATGAGCTCGAGTTTGGTCTTTAATCTGTTTTACCAAATTCACATCCTCTAAAGTAATACCAACCTTTTGATCTAAACTCTACCTCACTAACAATTGATTATACCGAAACCAAGAGTGTACAATATTTTCTTGCTTCAACTCAGCTAAAAATTTTAATTGCCAGTCCTTCCTTTCCAAACTAAGTAATTCCTTATAAGAAATCCTATCCAAATTCACTCCTCTAGATACCCCCTCTACGATGTGTCCAGGAATCCCCCAAATTGGAATTTTATAATTTAACCTATAATAATATTTCTTCCAGACACGTAATAAAGAAATAAAATATTTTTGTGCCTCAGATACTCAGAAATAATAAATATACAATTCAGAATCATTTTTTTGGGGGGGAGATTATTTCTAACAAATAAAATACTCTCTCCCATGCTTCCATTCTGTCTCATGTCACTGATAATTAATTACACCCTATTCATACATATAAACTTGGAAAGAAATTTTTAAATTTGTCCTTGTTTGCTCCTTTGTTGGGAAAGTGATTAAATATCCATCGAAAGTAGAAAGTTCCATAGAAATCAGTTAGACATACTTCCATTGAGCAGCCTCAGATTTTAAAAAAAGAAGTCTTCAAATGGAAATAGCTTTCCATCTGCAAAATTAAAGGGGATTCAGGTACATACTCTCTTCTGGATCATGCTGCAAAGGCTGCTCCATTTAATCTCTCTTTGTGTATTTGACCATCATTCCCACATGTGGCTAAAGTTTGTGTGCTAATTGCCCATGACTGTAGATATATTAATGTTATGGCCTTTAAGATTAGGAAATTATTTTGATTTGATTGACCGACTGTGTGCCATCAACTTGTTTTTGACTCATAGAAGCCACATAACTAGATTTTTCGCATGATGTTGTATCACTAGTCTGTTCTTTCATGTCTCCCAATGGTGCACCCAACTGCCACTGTAACTGAGTCTGTCCACCTTGTTGCTTGGCTGTTCTCTTCTTTTCTTTCCTTCCACTTTTCCCAAGAGCCTTTTTCCGAGAGGTAGGTCTTTGCATAATATGTTCAAAATGTGATCATTTGAGCCTGTTTTTTTGTGCCTCAACTGTAAGCTGATTTGTTTGAGGATCCATTGGTTTGCTTTCTTGGCTGTCCATGTATTCTCAGGAGCCTTCTTCAATACCAAAGTTCAAAAGGGTCAATACTCTTTGTATCCTGTTTTTTCTAAAGTCCAAGTTTCACTTCAATAGAGCATTAGAGAGAATACCACAGCTTGGGCAGTTCTGATCTTTGTAGGAATAGACACATTAAAGTATTTTAATATATTTTCAAGGCCTTCGTGGATGCTCTATCAAGTGTTCATCTGTGGCTAGCGCTCAGTCTTTTGATTTGCTTCCGCTTTCTAGTGATGTAACATATGAAATTATAGAAGGTGGTAACCTAAAGCTTCAGCATATATTGATCCTCTGAAATAAGGAAGATGGAGCTCCATGGTTTTTTCAGTTGGCTGAATGAAACCCTGTCACAGATAGTTTTCAGAATTATTCTATGATAGCAGGGAGATGAATCATATGCCATCTAATTTGTTCTTCATAAAATGTGTCCATTATTGTCATAATTAAATATCTATCAAATTACATTCTGTTGAAAGGATATTTCCCATTAAGCGTGTAAGTTCTCTTTGGTACCCCAAAAAATAAAATTCTCCAAGGCCATTTTGTAGTACTTTGGGGAGATTATTTGGTATCGCAGTAAAAACTGAGTATTTAAAACATAAGAGCAAGTGGGAGACATATGATAATTGTTTTTAGTTGCAGAGTTAGCTTTTTAATCTCTATCCAGTTTCCAAAATGTATTCTTGGATCAATATGCTAGATGTTTCTGAAAAACTGACTCGGAATTTTATTTGTTCTATTAAACATTTTAGGAATAATTCCATCTAAATAGAGCTTGTTTTGGTTTTGCTTTATTTTGCTCTCTTTTGCTTTCTTCTTTCTCTTTCTCTCTCTCTCTCTTCTTGGATTAAATTTTAAAAAGGCATGTAATTCAAACTTAAGTAAGAGGTTGGGGCTGAAAGTTGGGATATTTTAATTTGCAATGAAAGAAACAGACTTCTTACATTTGTAATTCATTACTCAAAACTAAACATTTGCATTCTAACTGCATACTAAAGTTGTTTTGTCAGGCTTTTGGACATCAGTCTTTCTCATGTTTTCCCAATAGGGTGAGCAAACAAAGCTTGCCTCTTTTATCAGAAGTAATTGCAATATAGAAATCTAGCATACTTCAAATATTCCAAGCACCTTATGCACACAATCATTACAGTTTTATAATGACAACTTCACATAATAACACAATACATTATCTTTTTTACTTCAGGAATAGTAACGCCAATAGTAGCTTACGGATATATTTAGGCATTTTAGTAAATGTACTAGCATTTGAACTTTCACAGGGCTGATGTTCTGGATATGACCTGGATCTCCACTATGATATCTGCAGGCACTGATATGGCACCCATCAGGCACTCTGTCCCCAAATATTTTATTTGTTCAAATTGTTTATTTCCCAGAATGCTACATAATACTCCAGGTGCATCTTTAGAAAATAGAAAGAGAGGTACAGCCCAGAGCTGTGTTTCAAAGCAGGCCAAAAAGGAAATAAAGGCTAGGATGATAGAGGGCATCATTGGAAGCTGAGGGAAGAGGAGGGGAGAGATAATCTTACAAGACTGCGATCTGGAAAGTTGGTATTTGGTGAGTGGTTGTGCCTAGTACAGAAGCAATTTGATTTGCATGTCCTTAACAAGGCCTCATGTACGCCAATTCACCAGGGGGGAAAAATGGAATCTTTGTTGTAGGGAAAAGGATTGGTCTGTAATTCAATGGTACTACACATGAGTTACACAGAGATGCTCTCAAGCTTAGTCTCTGCTTTGTCCAGATAAAAGATAAGACTGTAAAATATAGAATAAGAAGGGAAGGGAAGGGAAGGGAAGAGGCTAAAAAAGTCTGAACAGACTGTAGAAATAGAAATCCTAGAGCATGATGGGTAAGGCATGTCTACAGCCTTAAACCATATAGGCAGTAATGTGTAGAGAGTCCTAAGTTAGCTCAAACCTACCTTGTGTTGTAGACTTCTGCTGTTCTTAGTACCCGTTAGAAGAACGTTGCACAGAATGTTTTGCTTTAGAAGAATTACATAGTCACACCCAAACTAATGTTGTGCATTAGTTTGTAGTAGAAGGTTCAAATTACAAAGCTGTATCAAACATATATCCCCACCAAATATATCTACCTTGTCAGAATATTTAAGCTGATTGCTTTAGTTACTTGGAATTTGAAAATGACCCACACCTAGATCCTGCATTTTTCCAGCTCCATATATTGCTTATCACAAGGCCTAGAAAAGATATAATTCAGAAAACCCAAGACCATTCTACCCTGTTTCTCTGTTTCATCTTCCAGAGAGTCACTAAGCTTCTACTACAGGTTTTCAGTTGTTCATTAAAAGAACAGGAGCTTAGAAGGAATGCTATAAAATATGTTTTAAAAAGTCTTTTCTGTTAGTTCTCAACATGATTGAATGTTTAACTATTTCGTTTTTCAAATGGTGGAGATTAATTGAATGGATGGTTTTAGAATATTTTGAAGTTGAAGCTACTGAAATCGTTGCTTCAAAAGAAACTGAAACTAAAACTCCCAATTCATTCAAATATTATGAGTAGCAATTGCAAGACTGGGTCTTATAGGCCACCGATTACAGCAAGGAAGCTGCTGAAAAAAATGGCACCTGGTCATTATACAAGTTTGATCTAAAGCTGTTCAGGTTACTTCCTGTTCATTGGGATCTGTGCATACCAGGTTTTGCCACTTATGAATGAGCTATCAAAGTTGTTATGATGATGCTGCTCATGATAGTGTGTCAATTATTGAGTTTTCAATTGGCTGTGCTTCCAAAATTCCACTTGATTTAAAAAGGGAGGTGGGATTGTCATAGTTGCTGCTGAAAGTTCATAACATCTGCTCCTTCAATGCCCAACTTGATAAACCTTCACAGTGTTAGTTTTGTTCATCAAACAAAATTATGCTCCTGAAATATAACTCCTGAGGTATACTGCATAATTCTTGAAAGTGTCAACTCAATTACTGGAAACTTTTAAACAATTACAGAGTATACACGAGGTGGGGGGGGGAATCAAGATGGTGGCTGCAACTTTGTAGTTGAAGCCCCTTCCCTTTTTATAAATAGAATAATTTAAAAATAGTACATTACCAGACATCCCTGCATTTGATCTTAGAAGAGAGCATGGAAAATGGAATTAATTAGCTCCACAAGAGATCTGGGACTTGCAAAATGCCCAGCTTGGTTTCTCTTTATACCTGGAGCAGAGGAATGGCTGCAAATCTCTTTCATGTAAGATCAGTTACCATTATGAATACATTGCCACACAGCTATGTTTGAGCAAATTATTACATTTATTCATGTGGAACTTTCACATTGAGAGTGGTACAGCCTTTTAGAATCAAGGCCAAAACATATTTCAGAGCAGCTAGGGCACAAATACCGCAGCTTTCTACAGCTCTTAAAATGAAACAAGTCTTTTCCAGGGTTAGTGCAACAGTAGCTGTGCAATCCTGAAAAAAAGACACAAGTGCTTTGATGGATGATCTGTAAGCAATTGCTTAATTGATACCTCCTGGTGGTCCAAAATCCCTTTTTGTCTCTTACTCAGAAGTGCTGCCCTTTTACTATTAATATACTAAAACTAAGGAAGAAGTTTCCCATAAAAAAGTGTGCCTTTCTTCTTGCTGTTTTCTTTCCTATGGAAGCAGACAGTGGAAGCCAATGGCATAATGTTGTGCATACAGATGTGGAATAACTTAGCCAGGACTTCACTTCATCCACAACATGTTTCAATGCTGGCAAATAAGACATGTTCAGCTCTATGCTCCTGCAAGTTGAGTAAATCCTTGATGAGTTATCAAGTAATATATCTGTCATTTGTAAAATGCAACTAGTCAGGTGAAAAATGAATCATTCCTCTTTCTTCTTTTTGCAGATGATAGCTTTCTTTAAATCTTGCCCTGGGAAACATTCTGGTATGTTCTGAGAAAACAAAGAATATGGTTAGACTCAAGTGGCCATTTAGTTAAACTTATTTCTGACACTATTAGGGAAGATTCTTTTTTAGAAATTTTATATGAAATTCCTCTAGAATGTTAACCACACAAACATTACTAGAGATGTCTTTTAGCCATTTCATTCAAGATGAAATGTTGCTTCTTGATTCCATGAAATTAGATTTCAATCCAAAACAAAACCAAAGATCTAACAGAATAGTCATGTTGGTTGTCCCAAAAATATTGCATGGGAACAATATCTTTTACAGCTAAATAAGTAAATAAATATGAAATTTTCATTGTATGATACAGTAAGATTCATTTCAGAAAAGAGACAAAAAGAATGTACATTTGTAGAAAACGGGGGTATGTTTTGTTGATTTGTTTTTGTGGAATTTATGCAATAAACCCAAATTATCCATTCTGTTTGAACTGTTTATAAAGATTTAATGCAGGAGATTTGTAAGGAACTTGCAATTGTATAAACATATGGGCATGCGTGTACAAATGGAAATGTTTTCAGACCTGGATGTCTGAAATGGCAAGGATGGGCAATGTGTTTCCCTCCAGATGTTTTTGGAACTTCAAATCCCTTACGCCCCAAACCAGCATAGCTTATGGTAAATGATGATGGGAACTTCAATCCAGCAACACTGAGGACGTCTGCTGGTTAGCAATCATTTTTGTTTGAGAAAGAGTCGAACAAAAATGAAAAAGATAAATTCTGCAGAGAATGCAAATGCAGCAATAAGTTCTACTGTTGCCTACTGTATTCATATTCATTAGAACAGGAGTCCCCAACCCTTAGGCCACAGACTGACAGTGGTCCATGGCAAGCCAGAAACTGGACCATGCCAATGAGCAAAGCCCTATTTGCTCATGTGTGAGATGCAGGCAGCATATGAAACCACGCTCCACTGAAAATCCTGTCTCCATGGAAGCAGTCTCTGGCACTCAAAAGGTTTGCGTCCAATGCATTAGAACACCTATAGTCAATGCAAAGCATCTTTTTCCAACGCAATTGAATGTTGGGGCTTGAGACCCTACCCGTCTCTCAGTCTATCAGCTGGATAACTCTCTGGAAGCTGAAAAGAAGTGGACCAAATTTGGGATTGGAGTGGAGAAACCAACCAAATAAAGTTTGCATTCGAAAATGGACTAGATCTGACCAAAGGTTGCAAAAATTAGAAAAATCCAGAAATGTATCCTCTAGTCCAGAGGTAGGCAACCTTAGCTCTTTTATGGCTCGTGGATTTCAACTCCCAGAATTCCTGAGCCAGCATGGCTGGCTCAGGAATTCTGGGAGTTGAAATCCACGAGCCATAAAAGAGCCAAGGTTGCCTACCCCTGCTGTAGTCCATCCCTGAGAGGGAATGTTACTGACTGCTCCATTCCATGCTTCCTCCTTTCAGACAAGAGTTTTTGATTTAGGAGTGGAGGGAGGGGTGTGTTAAATCCTGCAAAGCTCTGAAGATGTTTCCTACCTTAATTCCATGTAGGAATGTATGTATGTAGGATGTGATGTTCATTTTGCTGTAAAGACATTCCCCTTCCCCAATTCCCATCCATTTTACCTGCAACAGCTTGTGAAAAGAGCCTTGTTTTTTTTATTGATTCCAAGGACATTCCTTAATAACTGAAAAAATGTGGAGCCACTTGTCTTGTCTTGTCAACCAGGTGACATTTAAGAAAAGTTCCACCAGTTTCTCCTGCCAACTCAAATGAGGGGTGGATGGGTGGGTGGTAAATTAGATACTTTCTTTCTTTTTTTTTTTTTACAAGTTCACTGACAAAAGAGTGAAAAGTGGATCTTTCTTCCCTTTGAAATCTAGGTGAAAATATTCCTTCCAGTTGCTTCTCACAGTCCAAGACACTAGAAAAACATTGTTTTCTTCCGTTTTTAACCACTACATCAACAGACACACCAGACAGGAAAGTACCAAATTCAAAGAAGGAAGGGGATCTCATATGTAACCTGTCAGTGGAAAACACGTGTACTCCAAAACTTACACATGCAAAGGAACTGATGCTTGCTTTCCTGGCATGGATAGGTGGAGGACATAAGAAGGAAAATCCACCAATCAGAGGCCATGATAAACACCATTGGGACAGAATACTGGGCTTTCACCATGGCTAAAGTAGAGGAAGGGGTTGAAAATTGGGAAGGGATTTCTCAAGCAAGCTTCATTTCCAAAAGGTTTAGGCCCAAGAGTCCAGTAGCTTAAAACTGCAGTGTGGAAAAGCTCTAGATAGGGAAATAATCAGGAAATAATCCTTTTAGAGAAAATGGATAAGAGGAATTGCAGAAAAGAAGTAGAAGTTGCTGAAAGGATGCTGGATGTCTGTTCCCCATAGTGCCTTAGTCATTTGGCTCTCCAGATTTTCAGTTAGGAGTTTTTTTGTAGCTCAGCTCAAAGGTTTTGGATTTGAACTCTCTGATACTGTACTACCCTTCCCACATTAATTTGCAAACACAAGTTGAGAAGACATTTGCCAACACAGTGCACTTCTGGTGAAAAATGTATTAACTTCAGTAACTGTAGATAATATTGACTGCTTTTTCTATTTGTCGGACATGAAAATCAATGGTTCCCAGTTGTGTATGTATATATCATATGGAAGAATGTTCACAACCACTCAGTGTAAATGCTTGCTCTCCATCTTTGAATGAACACTCATCAACCGTTTAACTGTGTCTCCCAGTTCCTCCGCCCGCCCACCCCCCATTTCCACTTCAACAGCATCTCATAACCACGTTATTAATCTATGGAGGACAGTAAACAGCTGGAAGTCAACATTCCCCAAAAGCTGGACCAAAGCTGCATGTGTCCTGCCCCAGATGTCATCTGCACTCAAGCAGAAGGCAAAGCTATTCCTTTGCCTGGGCCTCTGCCTGGGCCATTGCCTGGGCTCATGAAGAGTTCAACAAATGACCCTTGTCTGAATCATCCTCTTCATGCTGTCTGGCCAAATTGATAGTTGAACTAAGACAAACTGTCTTGAAGGATGTATAGACTAAGTACTTCTGGAGTCTCAGCTTTGAGACAGAAGCAGAACTCCCTTTTGAGCTGAGCCGTCCAGCAAGGCAGACAGGAATGCCTGCAAGGAGGCCCTAGACAGGAAGCAGAAGAGGCCTTGTCTGGTCTCCTCACATCACCCATGCCCTCTGCTCCTCTGGGCTTCTTAAAGCTTGCAGGCAGCCCAGCTGGGTGAAACAGTCAGTGTAAATCTGTTCTCTGGATATGCAAAGTGGGTCTTAACAGAGAAACAGAATGGAAGGGACCTTGGAGGTCTTCTAATCCAACCCCCTGCCCAAGTGGAAAACTCTATACCAGTGGTTCTCAACCTGTGGATCGGGACCCCAGTTGGGGTCGAATGACCATTTCACGGGGGTTGCCAAACAATGCAGTCCCCCATTTTTTTCCCCCTTTCCTTGGCTGTGCTACTCCCTTTTATTCTGTTGGCTTTTGAAAGCCAATAGAATAGACTCTCTTGAATAGAGTCTAATTCTATCGGCTTTCAAAAGCCAATAGGAATTGTCCAGGCTGTCTCTGCCCTGCTGAGCCCGCCAAAAGTCCCATTCTGCAAACAGTGCTGCAAGCTGTCTGCAGCGAAGGTGAGCTGTCTGGAAGTTTCCACCCCTCCCTGCTGAGCAACTATTAAAAATGTAAGTAAAAGAGGGCCAGGGGCGGGAGGTGGGAGGCCAGCAGGCACAGGGGGAGTTGTTGGCACACATGGGGCCCGGCGGGTGCCTTACCTCCCTTGGGCTGGGCCAGCTGGTGGCCCAGCCGGTGATCAGCCTGCGCTGTCTCTGCCGCTTGCCAGCTACACCTCGGCTGGCGCAGGGGGCGGCACCACGCATGCATGGTGGTCCTGGGCAGGGAAAGTCCTCGACTTACGACCGGTTGGGGTCGTGGCATTAAAAAGGTTGAGAACC
Organism: Crotalus tigris; assembly: GCF_016545835.1. NCBI lineage: Eukaryota > Metazoa > Chordata > Lepidosauria > Squamata > Viperidae > Crotalus > Crotalus tigris. The sequence goes on from NW_024100496.1 coordinate 64,124, forward strand.
ACTGCTCTATACCATTCCAGACAAATGGTTGTCTCGACTTAACAATCTCTTCTTGAAAACCTCCAGTGATGGAGCACCCACAACTTCCACTAATTAATTGCTATCACTGTCAGGAAATTTCTCCTTAGTTCTAGGTTGGAGTTCTCTTTGATCAGTTTCCATCTATTACATATCCTGCCTTCAGGTGCTTTGGAGAAAAGCCTTAAGCCTTGGCCTGATCTCAATCAGCCCTTCTGATAAGACAAAACCTTCTTCGGGTAGATGCAGAATGTGAGGGAAGGCTGGAATCCATATAAGCATTTCTGTAATTAAATGGGGAAAAAAAACTGCTTTCAGTGGCCTAGGGGAGGGGGCAGTAGTTGGATTTTGTTCCAAGCAGCCAGCATTAAGGAAAACACAGCCATCTCTAAGCATTTTAAGCAAACTGCTTTGGTTGTGGGCAAGGGATTTTTTTCAGGATGTGGCCACAGGCCGCTTACTAATTAGCACTGCCTCAGTGGTTAAAGACTCTGAGCTTCTCAGCTGGAAAGCTGACAGCCTGGATTGGAAACCAAAAGGACCGCACAATGGGGTGAGCTCTCATTACGTAGCCCAACTTCCTGCCCACCTAGCAGTTTGAAAACATGCATATGCAGGGAGATAAATAGCTATCACTTTGGTGGGAAAATAACAAAGTTTCGTGTGCCTTTGGCATATAGTTATGTTGGCCACATGACCACCGAAACGTCTTTGGACAATACTGGCACCCTTGACTAAGAAGCGGAGATGATCACTGCCCCTGAGTCGGACAGGATTGGACAGAGGAAACCTTTATCTTTTTTACCTTTATGTCTCTAGCTCACATTTCCCTTGCTTCTAGACCAAATGCATCCATATTCCAAGAACATCAGAAATTGCCAGTATTCTTTCTCCCCCTCCCAAACCTTGTAAATGGGTGCAAGAATGGAGACATTTGAGGAAAGGATGATTTAAAAAGAAAAGTGATATTAAATTTCTCCAGAACTCTTTCCCTCAACCATCTCCAGAGTATGGTGTGGTTAGGAACTGCAATTTTCTAGGCACTCATCTCGGAATAGCAATAGCAATAGCACTTACATACTGCTTCATAGTGCTTTTACAGCCCTCTTTAAGAGGTTTACAGAGTTGGCATGTTGCACCCAATAACCCCCACCACTACTATATCCGAAGGTTTACTTCTAAGTAAGTATGTCTAAGGTTATGTTGCCCACTGCACTGGTTTGTCTGAATCCAAACTTAGCACTCATGTCATGTTTTTATATAACCTTTCTTTGTCTCTTACAAGAGTTCAAGTGTACACTATAGCATGCTGGTGCTATATGACTTCCAATACAGTTGTTGAGGAACAAAAGCAGGAGGATGCTAGCACTGTCATATCCTGCTTGTACTATAAATATTTAAGAGAGATCTGATTGTCTACTGGTGAAACATAACACTAGCCTAGATTATCTTTTCAGCACAAATTAGGAGGACTCCCGTTTTGACTGCAGGGACTTTAATGTACTATTGTGCGTATCTAGGCACTTGCATCACTGGATACATTACCTGTTTTGATAACTCAAGATAGCCACTTTTAGAATTTACACATGTAAAAAAAAACCCAACCTGTTGCCAATTGTTCATCTATGTCTAAGTATCTATAGCGTGAGATTTTTCTTTCTTACTTACTTTCATTTGGAACTGTATTTCTTTCCATGAGCCATCAGATAGGCATGATTGAAGAGGAGACAGTATGAGCTGTTCCAAGAGCATGTATTCTAAAAACTTAGCTGACAAATTTATCTGGCAACTAAATCTAAAAGTGGAAAAGAGCCTTCTCAAAAATCAAATTAGTGGTTCTATGGGATGGGATTTAGCCTTCCACTGAAGCTGAATTGGCTTGTTAGGACCTAATATTTCTTTCAGTTTGGCATATTGAGCCTTGCTTTTCATAGCACATGAGTAGGGAACATTCCTTCACTTCTACAGGCTCATCTACCAGGAATATTTATAGAATTTTGCCTCTGGGCCAAAACGAGATGATTTGACTAGCTGACGCTCATAAATGTAAAAGACTTTGAAAGCATTATAATGTAGGAAGCATGAAAGAAGAACTCATCTATTTTTCCTCTCCGTCCTCCTTTCTGATGAAGAAAATCTACACCTTGATCTTCCATATGTTGCTGAACTACAATGCCCAGTACTCCTTTCCATGGCCAGGCTGGCTCAGATAGTAGAAGTATATATTCAATATAATATATTGAAGTCAACAATATATTGTGGGCCAGTGGAAGCTGTAATACACATGCAATCCTTCATGGGACCAGAAACCTTGATTATGATGAGTTCCCATCCCTTGCGGGATTATTACTGTTTTCAAAAGGAACAGCTTGCACACACTCATGACACAAGGGAGACTGGGTTAGAGGAGTGCGGCTGGTACAGGGAGCCTTCAACCTATAACCACAATTGAGCTGAAGTGGCGCAGCAGTTAGAGTGCAGTACTGCAGGCCACTTTAGCTGACTGTGTTCAGCAGGTCAGTGGTTCAAATCTCACCGGCTCAAGGTTGACTCAGCCTTCCATCCTTCCGGGGTAGGTAAAATGAAGACCCAGATTGTTGGGGGCAATGTAAATATATATATACATTGCTTACTGGTGTACACCGCTTAGAGAGTGCTTGCACTTAAAGCGGTATATAAGTCTCATAAATAAATAAATAAATTGACCCCCAAAATTCCATTGCTAAGCAAGGCAATTAAGTGAATTTTGCCTCATTTTTCGAGCTTCCTTGACAGAGTTGTTAAGTGAATCACTGCAGTTGTTAAGTTATTAATATGGTTGTTAAGTGAATCTGACTTCATTGACTTTGCTTGTAAGAAGGTCGCAAAAGGAGATCCACATGACCCCGGGGACACTGCAACCATCATAATATGAGTCGGTTGCCAAGCATCTGAATTTTGATCATGTGACCATGGGGATGCTGCAATGGTTGTAAGTGTGAAAAATAGTCGTAAGTCACTTTTCTCAGTACAGTAACTTCAAGCGATCGCTAAACTGTTGTAAGTTGATGAATACCTATATATTTGCATCCAATGTCCATTACAGGCTGTCAATTCTGGAGTTTATATTGCCAAAGAGAGCTTATGAGGCCAATAAAGAAATAAGACGAGCTCTAGATATAACAATCAATAGACTGAATGAGAAATGTGTTATTAATTTATGACACAAACAGCAGTTCATCCCTGTTTGCAAAAAATAAATGCAAAACATTCAAAGAGACTCCGCTTTATGAACACATTCATAAAAGAAGGCTGGAGGTTCCTACTGCAGTTTGCAATATGTTATACCTTACAGTTAATTCTTGCATTAAAACTCCTTGTTCATACCTGTGCAGTTTTTGCCCCTTGAACATGCCTGATGATATAGAACTCAATATATAGCATCTAGGAACACCAAGTTGAGAGAATCTAATGAGGAATATGATGTACTATTATACCATAAATATGTCTCTTCTGTTTGTGATTATTAGGACATGACTTGATGTGTTCACTATTACTTGCTGTCTTGGAAATATCTCCAGTCTCTTATTCTTCTCACGTTTTTTCAACATCTCTTTTTCTTCAGCTCCCAGAATAAAAGAATAAAGATTATTTAACAGCATTTCTCCCAAGTCATCATAATCTTAATTTTGCATGTACACTGCACCAGAGACAAATTCCTTGTGTGTAATCACACTTGCCCCAAAAAGTATTCTATTCTATTCTATTCTATTCTATTCTATTCTTAGTTTACCTATTCCTTCATCCAATTATTTCATCCCATCAGCACGTTCAGCATCTCCTGAATCTGGCCTTTCTGCTTATTGTTCTTTGTATAAAAATCTTTTCCAACTTCATGAAGTTATGTCTACATGATTACTACACAGAAAGATGGCTCAGCTAAAAATCACTACCAAATTTATACATATTAATGAAATCTATATGCACTTTAGGGAAAACTAAGGCTTCAGCTGCCTTCCCAGTTTGTGTGCACATAAGCATCTAAAGGCATATGACCTTATTACACACAAGGGACCAAACCAGAGTTCCTCAACTTCAGCAACTTTAAGATATGTGGACTTCAACTCCCAGAATTTCCCAGCCAATCTTGCTAACTAACCTTGATAGTTGAAGTTCATACATCTTAAAACAGCTAAGGCTGAGAAACTGTCAGGTCTAAAAATTAACACCTGGAGTTACTTCTGAATAGTTACTTTATTGTTGTTTGCCTAAAACCAGAATCTTGCCAGACTAAAGCAACTATCTGTATAACTATAGATATACTTTGTGAACTGTTAGGGAGGAATCATTTTTGACCTCTTTCTACCTACCAGGTATTCCAAGCTTTGCTAGCTCTTTACTCTCTGGAAGGCACACACACACACACACACACACACACACACACACACACACACACATACCAAGACTCCAAATTATATTTCACCACAGAAACACTGGACTACACATTAGAATCCTCTCATTACCAACATGGAAGTGTTGGCAATTTTCAAATAATGTTATCTTCTATTCAGTAATTTTCGTTTAGAAAAATCTAGAAATATAAGCCTCCACAAGTAGCAGCACCCAACAAACTAGGCTGATTTTGAAAAAGCTAAGCAGACTCAGACATGGTTAGTAATCAAATGGAAGACTGCTGGAAAGTCCCATGTTGGAGACTAGGTTGAGAAGAAAATAGGATATTTCCTAGAAGAAAATATCCAGGAAACCTTTACAGATGTGCTGATGTAGTCAACAGCCATCAAACTCAACTTGAAAACATCTTTGGCAATAATAATAAAAGAATGTACAAGGGCATAAAACTTGAAACGAGAAAGTCAGACAGCAAGAATTTTTAAACAAAAAAAGATGAAATTTCCTCAATTAACTTATAAAATTAAAAAAAATGGCAGCTTCCATTCTCCAACATTCATCTACAGTAATTAGTAACAATTGCGTTGTTTCTTTTCAAAGGGATAATTTGTTCAAGAAATTGGGAAAGAATGCAAAGGACCAGGGAAGGGCTTCTTTCCTTCATTATTTTTTAGAATAGCCTTCTCCTGATACCTTGCAGTGCCAAGGTACATTAAATTTTAAATCGCATCATCCTCAGCTTTATAGCTAAAGGTTTCTTAAAATAGTCCAATTTTAATATAACACATCCAGAAGGCACATCATGTTCATGATGTGAGCACATTCCAAACACTCCAATATTTCAGTATGGTTGCAGTGGGACAAAAATGAAGCCAATGTGTAACCTTACTTTTTCTGGAATTTCAAATGATTTAATCAGACTGTTTTTATTAGCATGGGCAGGCAAGCTAGAGCCTGCCTGTTTGTCTTTGTAAAGATAACATCAATATATATATTCTGAGGTTTTCGCGTGTGTTTGTATGTAGGTCTTTGGTTATTCGGGTTTTCTCCCACGTCAAATTGGAAGTGTCTTGGCGACGTTGCGACGAAGTCTCATTCGTCATCTTCAGGCTGGTGTTTTCGGCTTCGTGCTTCTTTCGGCTTCATGCTACGATCACACATTGCTCCTAGAAGCACAAAGCCAAAAACACCAGCCTGAAGATGACGAATGAGACTTCATCGAAACATCGCCAAGACATTTCCAATTTGACACGGGAGAAAACCCGAATAACCAAAGACCTACATATATATATATATATATATATATATATATATATATATATATATATATATATATATTTAGGTTTTTAGGTTTTGCTAACAAAGAATAAAGAGAGAATGGTATAGCTATTTCGGGTTCCTTTAACCCTCATCAGCCAAACTTACTCTTCTGAGATTCGAACCTGGGCTATCTGCATGTTAGGCAGATGT
>NW_024100496.1:75000-206477 GCF_016545835.1 Crotalus tigris
TCAGGTCAAATGATTAGAATTGGAATGTAAATCCTGTTGTCAGATTAAATTGGCTGAAATCCAAATCATGTTTAGGTTTAACAGTTTTATGGACCTCAGCCAATGCAAGAAGAAATCTCATCCTACAGATGTCAGATATAAGACGCTGGATTCACTTGTGTGTCTTTTATCTGGCCTCACTCTAAAGGAACTTCAACCGGAAAACAGAGAAAACTTTAAACAATTTTAATCTCTCTTCAGATGGAGGAGCTCTTCCACATCAACCTCACTCACAGAAATTTTTCATATGAAAGAAGACTATCTTTGTTTTAACAGCAAGACAAATGAACAAGTAAAAGCAGCATACATTTGCCTCAAGTGAGCCAACTGATTTCAGTAGAAAAACCTCCTGCAGAAACTATTGAGTTCAATCAGGTTTCTCCAGGAATGAATTTGACTCACAATGCTCAGTCCATTTATAACCACAATACATTTGTTTATGACCCAAAAGTATACCAGAAATCTGAATGGAATTCCCCGTTGACCAAGATCTCCTAATGCTGACTTAGACTAGAAACCAATGTTATACAGCTTTCTATTTCAGGCACTGCAAATTTGAACCTGCTTGCACAATCCTGTACCCATACACATTCACACAGATACATATAGGAAGCATCTCTCATAAATTAACTAGTTAATTAGTATTGTAGAGTTAATGTTGTGAGAAGTAAATAAAAGAGAATTCAGATGTCTTCTAAATTCTAATATGGCTCCTGACTTTTCCCAAGTGACTTTAAAACCATGGTCCACTTGGAGGTAAAAATAGAGCAAGAACGAGAGAGAGAGAGAGAGAGAGAGAGAGAGAGAGAGAGAGAGAGAGAGAGAGAGAGAGAGAGAGAGAGAGATCCTAAATGGACCATGGCTTTAAAGTCCATAAATCTACAATAAATCTAAATCTAAATCTATCTATCTATCTATCTGGCTAGCTATCTGGCTAGCTAGCTAGCTAGCTAACCTCTTAACTCCTGTATACTTCACTATAAATCAAAATCATTTCTGATTTTGTGGGCATGTGCTCATGTGTTATACCCTATGGCCGTGGTGGCGAACCTATGGCACAGGTGCCAGAGGCGGCACTCAGAGCTCTCTCTGTGGGCACGCACGCCATCGCCCCAGTCCTAGGCCTTCAGCTGGGTTTTATAAAACCTTTTCACTTTAGGCCTCCACTGCCATGTAGAAAAAAAAAGGTTCAATCAATCAGTCAATTTCAACTTCTCAGGGGAAAAAAAAGATCTTGCAAAGTTGGAATTGATTGATTGAACTTTTTAGTCCCACCCAGTCTGCTGTTACCACTGCAGCCACACCCACCCAATGGGCCACACCCACCCAATGGGCCACACCCACGCAGCACCTGACAATGCATAAGTGGGTTTTGAGTTGCAGTTTGGGCACTCGGTCTCTAAAAGGTTTGCCATCACTGCCCTATGGTAATCTTCAGCAAATAGAAAAACTACTTCTATTTAAAAATACAGTTGGAATAAGCAACTTGGTGCTTTTCAGCTACTTCCTATCACTGAACTCAGCCTTGCTAATGGCAAGGAAGTATGCGAAGTGGAATCAAAAGCATCAGCTTGCATATTTCTGGCATAATCATGTTTGCATCTCTATGGAACAGAGTAGTCCAAAATGCTGTTTTTCATGTGTCAAAGAAGACTCCATGTTCAGCAGGTGACTCTCTTTGTGGAAGGAACAACTGACCCTCCATTCATTACAGTGGACAAGAACAGCCTGCTCAGCTGCAGCCCAAATCATGGGAATCAACAGGGTGGGGATTTAGTGAAGGAGATTACCCATGCCCTTTAAGACCACAACATTTTTTTCTATTAGAATGCCATATCAAAATGTAATTCTCCATTTCCAAAAATTGGGAGTATAATCCTATCCAAGGATAAACATTTTACTATCTCACTGATTACAGTAGGAGAGTGTTAATAGTACATTTATCTCCTCTCTTCTCCCCCCCTTTCAACACAAACACTTCAGATTATTTTTCCTTACAGTTCTGTTTGATCTAAGCAGGACCTGACTTTCGAGGCTCCCTCCTTCCTTTGCCTCTGTGAATCTGATGGCCTTTAAAATGGGTTTAAAGTCTTTGTTATTTGGCTAATGGGTTGGTGCTCAACCTCATTATTCCACCTTACTCTCCTAAGCTAATGTCTGTTTTCTTTTACTTGTCAATGTAGGAGAAATTGGTCATATTACAGGGCATTGTTTTAAATATGTAAGGGTTTTGGATTTTGTTGCAAATAATTGTTTACAAGTTTGGCTGTTAAAAACTGTGAACTAATTTTATTGCATGCAGTTATGTAACACTGGACCATATCTTGATATAGTCATGTTGTTGTTAAGCATAAATTAAATAGATTAACTTTAATTAGATTGTGTCCCTTAAAAATTACATTTATTAAAAGAAAAACTATTTAAAAAAGGCTGGATGGAGGATGGATGGATGGATGGACTTCAAGATATTTCTGCAACAATGTTCAGTTCAGAAAGCTCTGCAAATAAATGGATATTACATCATACTCATTTCCCCACGAGGAAGACAGATAACTCAAAAAAAAAATGTTCTAGCTCTTGCTGCATTTGTGAAAAGTATTTTATATTTTAAGGATTTTTACTTTTACATAGTATAACTTCCCCTAACCAGATGTCTCCAAACATGCTACCCATGCTGATTGACAGAAGCATGTGGTAAATGGGTTAAATTGTAATTGGAAGCCTTTTTCCCTAATGCACAGTGCTGTTAAATGCACAAATTCTTCCTTAGGTTCAGTGTCTTGTCTTAGTGTCTTGTTCATTTTTATCTTTACCAGATTCTGGCCCAAAAACTAGTCATATCTAAAATGGAGACTCTGCAGATCTTCATATGCTGCTTAATTCCAACTCCCTGTATTTATCATCATTGGCCATGTTGGCAAATGCTACTGGGAACTGTATTCAGGAACATGTACAAGGCAATAGGTTTATCAACTCATATGAATGTTGTGAGAAACTATTGGTCCATCTAATCCCATATTATCTTCATTGACAGGGAATAGTCACCAAGGCATGTCTATAGATGCCTTCCAAGACGGAATCTAAAATATCCAGACCATATTCTTTAACTGTGAGTTGAGTCTTCTGGACTCAACTAAACCTTGCTCTAAAAGTCCATATGGACATGGACAACCGAGAAACAAACTAGGAATGGTTCCAAAATGAACTTGTTAGAAATGATTTTCTAGCATTTTTACTGAATCTTTGTCACTATAAGCATGAATGTGCTTGTGCATGGGCATCCATGTGTGGACATATCTGTGTGTAGTTATTATCAATTCAAATCAATCCACTGCAGAATGAAAACCTCTTCACTGAGGGTTATGGGCAGTTATCTATACAGTATCCTGGACCTATGTACATTGCCAGATAGATGTTTTTTGACTTCCCAGGCTAGGACTGAGATAGTGTCTGGCCAAAGTAACCAGCCAGTTTCCATGCTTAAGAGTAGAATTTAGATCTCCCCAGCAGATTCATACATCAGACTAACTTTGGCTCTTATATACAAATGGGAACAGGGAAATCCAGGACGTAGCCTTAGCCATGGAGTGGTAGATTATCAGTTAAGTGGTAGATTTCAATGAGGAGCCATTACCTTGTCTTGGATTAATTTGGGCTGATAGAACTTCAAATAAACAAAAATATTTAATCTTGGAGTTGTTTCTCTTTTCTTTTCCTGTAGCATATAAAATGCAATAACACAGATTATTTTTATTTATTTTATTTTTTAAACCAATCTATATAGCTGCCCATCTCACACATAAGAAACTCTGGATAGTATACAACAAAAATTCTTGGCAGCATCAAATGCTCAGTCAAAGAACCCAGTTCAAGGTGTTCGATTTCCACATTTTGTTTTTGCAAAGTTTATTCTGGTCTGTATTCACTGCTCTCCCCGCCCCCAGTTGCATCATTCCCAACATTTGCCTTGCCCACCCCACCCCCGCAACTCAGGATTAACATCCCTTGGTGGACTTATAAATAATAGATTTCTCAGCTTCAACTGATATCTGTTTTCAAACAAAAAGAGTCCTAATCATTGCTGAGAAGATCGTGAGGCAGTGATCTGGGGGAAGCTGTATCTGACTGATCATCTCCTTGGACCTGAATCAGAAAATTTTATTTTATTTATGACTAAGATAAAAAGATGACAGAACACTGGAAGATATCTTGTCTTTTTGTTTGGCCCCACGAGGTGTGAACTACAAGGAAAACCTTCCCACTCATATATTTCCCTTTTGGAATGACTAGAAAAAAGAGAAGCAGTATGTAGATAGGTATGTCTTGCTATCTTTTCATGACACCTCTGAAATGTGTAACTCTTTCTTCCTTTCATAGAGTTAGATATTTAGGACACAGCCCACACTGCTTGAATGCAGTCTGCTCCCAGATATTTGGCATAGTTTCCTGAAGGTAGAAATGTCTATTTGGTCTCCCTGTTTTTAAATGCTTTCAGTCATACAGATAGTTTGTGGGCTCCCTCCCAATTCATGTCTTTCCCTTCACTGTTTCCATAAGCAGACTCTATCATAAAATGTTGCTACAGGGATTTCTAGAATTCCACCCCCTGCACCTTTTTGCAATGTTTTTTTTCCTCTTTCTTCGTTTTGCTCTATCCCTAAAAATCAGCATTCCACAATTATCCATCATCCATTGTCCATTGTCCTCATTTGGCCCATCGGTAAAGCAAGCTGAAGTTGTCCTTAGCTGTAGTTGTTAGGGTAGCTTTTCGCCTCGTTTCTAACATCATTCAATGGTAGCCTCAGAGTATATAAAATTTGTTAGGCTTTGTCACTCGTCACCTTGGCGGGCAGTGGCTGGGAACAGTAGCAATGAAACAGGACAAAGATCAGCAACTTCATGCTTAGATGGTGTTCTGTTAGCGGAGCTTCTTACCCCACCACATGCTGACCCAAGGATGGATGGATAAACTTATACAATCACAACAGAAGAAGGCCCATAATGTGTGGTCAACTAATTTTTGTTTCTCTGAATATTTCTCACCTTTTGCACCCTATGAAATTCCTCCAAAGCTGATGATACCTTCATACTGAGAATATAAGCAGTGATATTCACAGTGCAACTCTTAGAAGCAGAGGGTATGATAGTCATTCTAGTCCGTAATGACTTTCGTAGCTATTAAATACTCATTTTGCAAGCTGGATATGAGAGGATATGTCACAGTTATCCACGAGTACAACTTTATTAACTCAGTACACAGGTCCTTCTATTTATCAGTGCTGTAACTAAATGTACAACAACAACAACACAATCATAGGATTAGGCCCAGGAAATTTCCAGAGAACACTTTTTTCAAGGATTGATTTAAGCATTTGAGATATCTATTTACCAATCCTTTGCAAATGGCTGCAAAGCAATTGTCAGAGAAATTGAGCTCTGTAAGTTCTGTGTAAAAGGCAATATTAAAAATCATAGAAAAACCCATGCTGGTTATTTTAACTGGAAATAGTCAGAATGTTCCCAGTGAACTACAGTTTGTCCACAACAATTACTTTTGGCAGTTGCCAAGCTACCTGACTTTTAAAAAAAAAATTAATTTAAAATGTAAAATAATTAAACTAGGAAGCATAGAATTATGGAGTTGGAAGGGACCATTAAATCATCTAGTGCAACCCCCTGCGATGTGTAGAGAAATAATTCTTTAGAGTTAGCTATTCAGCCTCTTCTTTAAAATCTCCAAAGATGGAGACTCTATAACCTCCTTAAGCAAACAGCTCTTATTCTAAAGATTTTCTTTATATTTAAGCAAATTTGGGGTATCTACAAACTTTCAGCCTTCTTGTTTTAGTGTATGCTATGCTTCTGCTGTCCCTATGTTGCCCTTTAACATTTTAGAACACAATAGTTGTTGCTGTTCTTCCTCTTCCTCTCCTGCCTTCTTCCCCTTGCCCCCTCCTCTTCTTCCTCCTCCTTCTTCCTGTCCCCATACTGTAAAACTTTAAATTTCATTTCAAAAACTCAGAAATGTAAAAGCCTCATAATGTTAATAAAATACACTGAAAAAAGAAACTGAAAGCTAAAGGAGAACCTATAATGTTTTGCATTTCACTGTAGAGATTTCAGAATTTGAGCAATCAAGATACTTGGGTTTATTTTGCCTTTTCTTTACTTTGAAAAAGGTAACTAGCATAAACAAGGTTCAGAACAAGCTAGCTAGGCAACAATCCTTGGACCTTCTTCCTCAAGTTTGTGTACTGGAGCATTTGCAAATGAGCTTTACTCTAATTTGTTCCCCAGAGAATTTTCAGAAAGCAAAGAGCTGTAATCTGATCAAAGTTTTGTTTTGTTGAACTGTTTCTGTGAGAATCTAATCCTCATCTTCAAATAAGGGGGAATGCTTCCAGTCTGGTAGCATTATGAACTTCTTGCCAAGACCTCTAGGTCTAGGGGACAATGTTTGTGTTCAACATTCAGCAGGTATAGCAAGTGAGGCATTCTTATTTATATGTATACTACTTGGTTTGGGCTTAGAAATATATCCTCTGCAGAAGGTTTTCAACCTTCAAATAATCAAATAATTCCAATCAAGTATAGATGTCTAGATTTTACTGATATGTGTTTAAATAATATCCTATTTAATGTAGATAACCAGGCCTTTATTACCCTAAGCCAGGGGTAGGCAACCTTGGCTCTTTTATGACTCGTGGACTTCAACTCCCAGAATTCCTGAGCCAGCATGGCTGGCTCAGGAATTCTGGGAGTTGAAGTCCACAAGTCATAAAAGAGCCAAGGTTGCCTACCTCTGCCCTAAGCTAACAGTTAGTGTAAACTTTTTTGCTATCAGTTTTCACATCCAGCCCATAGTAAAGGAGATAGCCTAAAAGTACATTCTAGAGTAGGGGTGTCAAACTGCCAGCCCGTGGGCCAATTGCATCATGCGGAGGCCGTTCCCGCGATATGTCACGACACATGATGCGGCGAGTTTGACACTCATGTTTTAGAGCAATTAAAAGGTTAAACAAAATTATTAAATAATGTTTATCTGAAAAACAAAATTAATTTATTGAACTTTAAGTTATTACAAGATTCTTTGCTGTTTATTTCCTTATTGCTTCATTCTTGATTTCATTTCAAAATGAATAAAAGTTATGGGGAGAAAAGGAAAGAAAATTATAACAATAATTTGTTATGGTTATTAACCCCATTAATGTAATTTACTAGTTAAATATGATTATAGGACTACCTTATATATTCACACGTCTCATTGTCAAAGTAAAAAGTCACAGTAAAAAGTCATAGAAAAGTATAACTGATTATCTACCTTTTAATCAGTCAAATCACAAAACACTTATACATGAGGCAAATGATAAAGTAGGCATGTTTCTGACCTACAAAAGGAAGCACAAAAGAGAGCCAATTTCCTAAAAAAAAATAAAAAAAAAATTAGAGTTTGCTAAGTAAAATCTGGCTTTGCCCGTCCACGGTCTAACCCAGCGGTGGTGGCTAAAAAGCGAGAGGCTTTTATGTGTCATTTATTCATGCATTTTTGCTCTTTTCAAGTCAGGGGGGCAACATTTCCTCCCTCATCCACTTGCGCCACCATTTCCGCGTTTGCCACCTTTTTGAAGAGCAGAGTTTTCTTCTTATTCAAAGAGTTTTTGCACAACCCGTGCGTGGGGCCAGGACACTTGCTTTCGGAGAGGCTACCCTGGATCAGGCCCCGGTTCCACTGAGGAAACGGATCTATTGCAAGATTAATTTACTAGAAACCGAGCAACCGGGGCGTGGTCGTAGTGTCATTTTTGCACCCAAGTCGGGGGTGGGAAGGGGGGGAAATGCCTCCCTCTCCATAAACTCCAAACTCTCCTGGTTTCCCTCCATATTCTGTTGCACTTTGGGAAACGTGGCTTTCCACCCTTTCTTTCTTCACCCACCGCCCTTTTTCTGTATCTCTTTCCAGCCTCCCCGCTCGCGTAAACAAGTCTCCTTTATTGAACTAATTTTAATTGAGGAAGAAAGTTTGAGTCGTTTGGTTTTTTTTTTTTTTGTAAACATTTTGGCTCTGCTGTCAGCAGCATCCTGGAGCTGCACAGCACAACAATTTGATTCAGAAAAGATATGCAGATAAAATGTTAGTCCAGTGCAGGGATAGGCAACCTTGGCTCTTTTATGACTCGTGGACTTCAACTCCCAGAATTCCTGAGCCAGCTCAGAGTACAAGGAGATGCATGCGGCCACATAAGGCCCCCCTCACTGGGAAATAGGTGCTACATGTAGTCCTTGACTTATGACCACAACCAAGCCCAAAATTTCTGTTGCTAAGTGAACCATTTTTAAGTGAATTTTTCCCCATTTTACAACCTTGCCGCCATTATTAAGTGAATCGCTGCAGTTGTTATGTTGGTAATACGGTTGTTAAGTAAATCTGGCTTCCTCGTTGACTTTGTTGGTCAGAACGTCGCAAAAGATGATCACATGACCCTGGGGCACTGCAACTATCATAAATATGAGTCAGTTGCCAAGCATCTGAATTTTGATCATGTGAGCATGGAGATGCCACAATTGTTGTAAGTTTGAAAAACAATCATAGGTCCCTTTTTTCGATGCCATTGTAACTTTGAACGGTCACTAAATGAATTGTTGTAAGTCGAGGACTACCTGTAGTGAATCCTCATTTACTCATAAATGAGAAATAAATAGCAATACTGTAAATAGTCTGACCTGGTAGGATTTTAAGCATCCACGGATTACCTCAAACATTGATGAATTAGCAACACTGGGAGCGAGTGAGAAATGGGGACCAAGTACGGGAAGCGAAAGTAAAATTTAAATGTCTTTTTTTAAAAAGTCGTCCTCAGTGGATCAAGAACTGGACCCTGTGATCCCTGGCCTTGTTGAAATACATGCTCCAGTTGGTCCAATCAGTGGTAGTCAAGGCATGGAAAGAATTATGGGACTTGTAGTTCATCTCATCTGGATCATTAGCTTCCCGACTAATTAAACTTCAACTTACAACAGTTCGTTTAGTGACTATTCAGATTTACAACAGCACTGAAAAAAGTGACTTATACTATTTTTCATACTTAAGACTGTTGACCATGGTATCCCCATGGTCATGTGATCAAAATTTGGATGCTTGGCAACTGGTGCATATTTATGACAGGTGCAGTGTCCCAGGGCCATGTCATTGTCTTTTGCAACATTTTGACCAGCAAACTCAATGGGGAAACTCCTTTCACTTAACAATTGTGTTACTAACTTGACAACCACAGTGATTCATTAACAACTGTGGCAAGAAAGGTCATAAAATGGGCAAAACTCACTTAAAATGTTGGGCTCAATTATGATCATAATCAAGGACCCCCTGTATTGAAATTCTTAAGTAACTTTCTGTTTGTTCAAGGAAATTAACTCTTGAGATATAAAATCTCCAGAAATGTTGGGGAAATGGACTTTTAGTTTGCTCTGAGAAAAATAATATTAGGGAAAATTGAAAGCCATTTATGTTTAAGAGGCACCTTTTACTAATCTAGACATAGCTGATTCTTTAACAACAAAAAATACCTAATACATAACTTGGTTTGCTTATTATTACATTTTGTCATATATTAAAAATACAGCTTATTCTTTTAAAAGTATGCTTAAGTAATTGATTTTGTCATATGGGATAAGTAACAATGTGAAAATATGTACCACTGAATGTCTTTTTGATTATGGCAAAACGGAAATCTGAAAAATAAATGTAGGCATAATAAGAGTTTTGATATACTGAATTTGGAATTTTTAGTAGAGAATTGTGGAAACTGTTCTTTTTGTTCCTTTCAGCTGCTCTGGTCTTTTATAGATTTGAGCACCAGAAGAAAAATTCTTTCCAGACTCAACAACAGTCTTGGTAGACCCTCTCACAACTAGTTCCTTGTTTCTAATCTCTACAGCTATTTTAGTCAAAGCAATCTTGAATTTCGAAAAAGTGTTGTGAATGCTTTCAAAAAGTGTTGTCATGATCATGCATCTAGTGCAGTGTTTTTCAAACTTAGCACTTTTAAGATATTGGACTTCGATTCCCAGTGTTGGTTAGACAATTCTGGGAAGTTCACACATCTTAAAAGCTACCAAGTTTGGAAAAACACTGATTTTATGGTTGTCTAGGTAAGAAGCCAGTCACAAAACACCTATTAGAGGGCAAATAGGTACATATACCAGTTTGTGAGCAACTGGCACTTGAACATAGCTAAATTTCATCCTTCCATTTATTTTTAGTTAAAAACATCAAAAAGGGAACTAGCGTGTTGCAGGGCAAAGATCCTGCTAGGCACAAGGGAGATAGTGGTGAAAAGATTGGATTTGTAAAATCATAACAGAGATTCTGACTGTATAGAATATAACAATATAAGGATGTTACCTCCTCCATTGCCCTTTTGGTCCTTTATTACCTATTCAGCTGGCAAGGAGAAAGGGAGTAACCCTACAAAAGTGAACAAGTTAGTCCAGAAACAAAGTAGGCACTGAATCTTTTTTCAGCCTCTTATAAAAATGACAGTGCCTCTTGGAGACAGAAAGGCACATTATTTTTGCAAATAGAGCTTGACCTCTGTGTAGCAATTATAATGATTACTGTATACAGAAAAATGACTTTTTCCTGCATATTTTCTAATAATGGTGGTGGGAGGAATGATTTCAACCTCCTTGTAAATTTTTTATTTATTATTCTGAAACAAGATGTTTTTCATGGCAATTTTTTTAAAAGTCCAACTGTTCAGGTAAAAATTAACAAAAAGGATAGGGGAGGGGGGACTTTACTTAAATCAAAAATAAATCCTTTCTCTTCCACTCTTCACAGCTTTCCAAAGAACTAAAATTGCTGTTCTTCTGCAGATTACATGAAGTTAAAAAACTAAAAATAAAAGATGTAGCAACGATATGATAATTCGTACGTGTTTTACCAGATGCTAAAAAATAAAATTTGGAATTAGGAATTTAATATCTGTCTTCACAGTAAGTTACTTGGAAAAACAGGGTTTAAATATTATAAACTTCATCTCAATTCTGGAAGATATCAACCTTATCGCACTGAGTGTTTTGACATAAATAGCCAAGTACTTGAAATTGTAATCATATGTATGCACCTGAGAATTAAAGTTAATTAAGCACAATATCCCTGTTTCTACAACACATTTAACCCAGTTATCTTAAACCCAGTAAAACATAGCACTGTAAAACAGATGTATTTGTAATCCGGCAGCCCATAATCACACTAACTGGGTCAAAAAGCCACAATTTGCCTTTTCCCTATAAGTGGCTGATGTGTTCTGAGTTTTCATGCTAGGAGATCAGCAAAACTTCATGACATCCCTAGACACCTTCCCTATTGGTCAGATAGTCATAGATAGTCAACACAATCAGTTATGTTTGGGATTAATTTTGTATTCTGAACAATCTTAAATCATCATCATCTTGGCAATAAAGTTCTGTAACTGATAGACTTCACCCATTCTTTCTCTCCACCTCTTTTTCTTGGAGGACTAGTTGGGCAAAATGGATCATTTGACTTAATATAGTTTATCCCACAGTACAACTGATTAGGTGGAATGAGTTTAACCCTGTGCATTATTAGAGGGTCTGTTTAAGGCCAAATTTAATCCATTGGGGCTAGGTGATTGGATTAATTCACACATTCTTGGTGTTCCCATAAACACGTTAACTACCCATTAAACCAGTTAAATATATTGTGACAACAGTTATTGAATTTTATTTTCAAATGAGTTTATATAGGAAATGTTTCAATTGTCCCCCTTCCATAAGTCAAATAACCTGAAAATTGTGGTTTTGAATGGATAAGTCCTGCAATTCCTGCTTGTGGACCTACTAAGTTCACTGGTGCTTTTTGAAACAAGGCACATAGTGTTGCTATTCAAAAGACAATATGCAGTTTTCCTCTCTTCCTTCTTCACTGTTTTAGGTGAAAAGAGATGGAAGACCCGCTGAGAAAATAATTAGATGTAGAACAAAATAATTGGTCATCCTGTGCAATTCTTTTAAGGAGTCAGAGTGATGGCACAATAAATACCTTATCTGGAAATACTTTTTTCATAGATCAGTGTTGTATACAGGATATCTATTACAGCTAAAATGCTTAATTTGGGGAGATGGGAATATTATGTATCCTCCAACTATTAGCTAACAATGTCCAGTTTGGTTCCAATTGACATTTTTTAATCAATTAGCTCATTTAATTTTTTTCTCCAAACATGTAAAGAAATATACTTTTTAATTGAATGCCCTAAAAGTAAAAGTCAATTATATTTCCAAATAATGTACTTTTAAGATTGAAAAAATGCCTTAAGATTCACAAGAGAATATGATAAAAAGAATCTGGTAGTATCTACTATATGATATGCCCTGATGAAAATATAATAATAAAAGAAAATATATAAGGCTTTCTGTCTACTCTTGGGGAGATTTCCCTCCTTTCATGTAACTGCAACATATATTTTTAATTTTTTAAAGGAGTAGCACTTTTAATGTTTAGTCATTCACCTACTGGATGAAAGCTGTTTATACAGTATTGAATGAGATCTATCTCACTAGGAGCCATGATGATGCAATGGTTAAAATGCAGTACTGCATGCAAATTCTACCCCCAGCCTGGAGTTCAGTTCTGACTGGCTCGAGGTTGACTCAACTTTCCATCCTTCCGAGGTCAGTAAAATGAGGATCTCCAGATTGTTGGGGGCAATATGCTGACTCTGTAAACTGCTTAGAGAAGGCTGTAAAGGACTATGAAGCAGTATATAAGTCTGAATGCTATTCATTCTGTTTGATATCTCTTCTTCTTCCAAAGTGCAGATGTTTGCATTTCAACATCTAGCTCATTTTTTTCCTTTCACCTTTCCTATTTGTTTTCACATCCAGACTGAAGAAAGCAACTTTATTTATTTTTGTGTCATATTTGTTGGGCCTGTGTCTGTAATTTCACATGTAGATATGTAATTCCATGAAGCATTAAAAGATAGTTTCCCCCAAGAAATAACATCAAAAGAAGACTCCTTAGAACAAAAATAGAAGAATTGGCTTGAACACCTGACCACCATTTTCTAACTGAGCCATAGATGATAGATAGGTGACAGATAGATGATGATAGACAGACAGATAGATAATAACTCTTAAGTTTTGTTTAGTGACCATTCAATGTCACAACGGCACGTAAAATGGTGACTGATGACCATTTTTCACACTTATGACCGTTGCAGCATCCCCATGGCCACATGATCAGATGCTTGGCAACTGGTTCATATTTATGACAGTCGCAGTGTCCCAGGGTCACGTGATCACCTTTTGCGACGTTCTGACAAGCAAAGCCAATGGGGAAGCCAGATTCACTTACCCATGTTACTAACTTAACAACTGCAGCAATTCACTTAACAACGGTGACAAAAAAGGTCATAAAATCACTTAATAAATGTTTCACTTAACAACAGATATTTTGCGCTTAATCGTGGTCAGAAGTTGAGGACTACCTCTATACAGATACTGTAGAATTTTAATCACTTCTTATACTAAAACAAACTCACTTAATCCACCCTATTTTTAATGAGACTGGGCCTTATTCCTACTTTATTTAACACTGGAAGTATTTTTTTCCTCTATCTTTTCCTAGAAAAAAATTCAGGAAAACCTCACTGAGTGTTTTATTAAATTCCATTGTGTTCCTTTCAGCACTATCCTATGAATGTCAATATTTTGCACCCAGTTTAAAAATTTCAGTCTTATCTAGAATTATGGAGTCAGGCTCTAAATATCAGTTCCAGCCTTGCTGAAGTCAATGAAATTTATACTTCTCAGTAAATACATACAACAGCAGTGATAGTTAATAAATCAGTTAATTGTTAAACAACATTACTTAAAATATTATTATATTTTATAATTCATTATTGATTATTAATTAATTTCATTTCTGGAAAATAAAACCATCGAGTAACGATATAAGAACATGACAGATAGCATAGAGTTTTGCAAAAACACCTTTAACCAAGAGATTTAAATGTCACTCGGGAATATTTGCCTGTAAAATACCAATTTATTTTAATACTTAAAAAATAATAATAAATCCAGTGATAAATGTTCATTATCAAGAATCAGCATAAAGTGCCAAATAGCAATAACTTTAAACCAAAAACATATTGGAATGTCTTGTCTTTTTTTTTTTCTTTTTACACTGCTTAGGAAAAAATAAAATAAAAGATGATTCTGGATAAAATTCTCCTGTTGAGATTTGTCAGCAAACTCTCCCACCTGCCCTTTTACAAAACTCAGTTCACCATCATCTGGACACATGCTAACTTGAAAATACCACCAAGGCTACACTGTGCACAGCAGTCACTTTGATTTGTTATTATCAAGTTTCCCTTTTGCCACGTGGGGTTGTTTGCTTGTTGATTGCTGGATTTGGTTTGCTTGGTTTTTCTTTCAATTTTTCTTTCAAATTACAAACTACCTCCTAAGGCACCAGACCACGTATAAACAGAAATGACAGAAAGCTCACTAGAGTATGCAGAAGAGATCCCCACCAAAAAAAAAAAAAGACAGAAGTGTTAATTTCTGGAGGATGGTAGGACCCCTTTATAGCATGATATTTCTTCAGAATGTTGCCTCTTTCCAACAGTTTTATTAGTGATCTTCTCTGCCATCTCAGCTGTTCCCCAAATGTGGAATTAGTTAGGATAATACCCTTCTAGATTTTCTTTTCCAAAGGTTATAAAGGAGACACGTTTTAAACAAGTCACTCACAAAAGAATAAACTTAATTGGGGAGGTAGAAAGCTATTTGTTGTTTGGGTTTAAACGGAGAACAAAGATTCCTCTCCAATACTTGAGCACCCCCTTTTGACGTAAAGTTTAGTGAAGTCACGCAGGATTTACACTTGGAAGTACCCAGGTTTTGGAAAGACTGGCTGCATTTTTGTGCCTATCGGGTTGTGGTTTCCTTGATATATTTTTTTAAGTATTAAATTAATTATGTTGAGTGTTCCCCATTGTCTCTGTGAAGAATTTGATCTAAAATGTAGAGTGGAGCGGAGAGATGAAGTTCATTGGGGTTAGAATCTTTAGCATTTCATTTTGGAAGGTTTGAGTTCCTTTACTTGTGTGTGCAGTGTCTTGTGAACAGCAAGAGTCCTGGATTGACAAAATCCCTTTCCACATTCTTGACACTTAAAAGGTTTTTCTTTTGAGTGGATATATCTGGGAAGAGAAAATAAGAGAAAGAGAAAAGAAGATTTTTAATGGATGTTTAACCTCTCTAGGGAAATACAGTTCTGTTTCAACTTGCTGGAACACAAACATTTGGTGGAAAGAAAAAATTAAAGGGAGCTTTGTTCTACAGGAACAAAAGTGTAATCACTCTGGATTTGGATGCAAAATTAATTTTGATTCTGCTGCAATTTACTGTTTAGACCAGGGGTGTCAAACTTGCAACGTTACGTGATATGTCGCTACATATCATGACTTTTTTCCCATTGCCGGCAATGGAGTGGGTGCAGTTTTGGCATGACACATCCGGCCCGTGGGCTGGCAGTTTGACACCCCTGGTTTAGACCAATGTTTCTCAATCTCAGCAATTTTTAAGATGTGGGGACTTCATCTCTCAGAATTCCTCAGAATTTAAACACTTTTAGTTAGCTTTATACCTACATACAATGCATACATGATTATGTCATGATGCAGTTGCCACGATTAAGAGCTTGTAACTGGATACCTAATTCAAGGGCATAAGTTGCAGCATTTTTGTGATTATGTCATCACACGCATCACCACTGGTTCTCCCTTGCCCACTCTGCAAGAACTCAAACAAGTATTGTCATGCAATAGTTTTGTTAATATCAGAATGAAGTTCCAGCCAAAAATAAACACAAAAAGATATATTCAGAGCATCTCTCTGAATTGGATAGAAAAAATACAAAAAGCAAAGAACCCACAATCCCCCAAAATAATTGAATTGGAAAATTTAATATCCAATTCTATGTTAATAACATCAGTAGAATTTATATAACAGTTGTATATCAGTAATTCCCACTGTTTTCAGACAATTCTGAAATCATGTTTTCAACTCCCATTATGCTTAGTAATGCTTACTCTTAGTGAAAAGTAGAAAGGATTAAAATTTTAAAACATAGTGCTTCCTCTTTCTATTAGTATTACCATATCTAGGTTGAAAAAAACTCAGATAGCAGCTAAGAGTTAAGAATATCTTGATAGTCATCTGGACTTTAGCAGATTACACAGAGTAGCTTTAATTTATAACCAGACTTTTGAATATAAAAGAAAAGGATTCAAAACCTCAAACTTTTTTGTAATTGTTTAAAATAAGTGACCAAGGAAGGTCTCCAACTTTAATTAGAAGAATCCTGGAGAACACTTCTCCTATCTTTAAATCTCTCTCCCAGAATTGCTATTGCCCTGCAGTAGACAGCATAGAAGCTTTTCTTACTTCCCATCTCTAAAATTGGAAATAATTCTAAAGTTACATTGTCACGGCAATATGAGTCTATAAATTAAATAACCAAAGGATCCTAATTATTCATAGGTTCCTAATTATTTTTCTGAATCCTTTAACGTTCACTTGGCCTCCCCTATTCAAATATAAGGTAGACAGAAAAAGCCCAGAAATCATAAAACCAGAATGAACAATGAAAAAAGAAAATTCACAAAGGAGCTTCAGACATTATTAACAAGCCTATATCCATAGCTTTAAACTGGTTGCAATTAGCTTAACTATAATGGTTTATTTATTTTATTAGCGTGCTGAAAATTCTCTATTAGTTTTTAGTGTAGTTTTTATAATCCAATGCTACACTTTGAAACTGATTTAAGTGTGTTGAGTAGGCATGTAATTATCATATCAGTAAAAATATGGAAATACATACCAAATGAAGTATAATAGTATAATTATAGTATAATAGGATTTTTACCAATACAATACAATAGTTTCTTGGTTGTGATTCCAATTTGCTGTTAAAAACCAAGATCATCTACATATAAGCTTAAGTAGCTGAAAATTCAATTGGGTTTATTCTGAAATGGTATCTTCCAGATGTGTTCAACTACAATCCTTAAAATCCTCAAAGAGCGTAACATTTTGAAGTAAGCAGGGAGATAAGCTAATGACCATGGAGTATGGAGAAAGCTGACATTCAAGACTGAAATGGTCATCAGCACTGCTCAAATTAAGAAGCATAGGCAATCAGCAATGAATTTGGGGAGTGAGGGGAAGCATGCAGATTCAAACCCTGGGCTCTTTCTCAAAGGAAAATCTGGACTTTGGGCCCATGAGGTTACACACCATTAATGTGAGAGATCTTTAACAAAGATCACTACCATTTTCTGCATGATAATAGCAAGGTGGATGGAACAGGAGAGATTGGGACATATCAAGTTATCAGTGATGCCACCGGAGAAGAATATGAATGTCCATACTTTCCACTCAGGAAAATGAGGAGCATCCCGAAGTACCAATCTAATTGACCCCATTTTGAATTAAGTGAAATGATATTTCCTTCATGTGAATGGGAACATAAGACCATGAAAAGCAGTTTCTAGAACGGCGTGACTACATCAGTGCCTATAAGAGATCTTCATTTTTCTTCATGATTGTTTAGGAATATTGGAACACTTTAAGAAGGATGAAATATTTTAGATATTTAAAGGTGACTGAACTCAAGAAAAATATATATAATACATATAAAATGTTTTGAATTAAGAAAATAAATACTACTAAGCTAGGAGAGATATGTATTTTAAGTACTATGTTATTTTCTCTGTTCTGTTACGCTTTTTTCTATTCTTTTGTATTATTTATTTATTTATTCTCTTATTCTCTTTCTCTTCCCCTCTCTTTTTACTTTTATATTTAATACTTAAGAAACACAAAAATGTGAGATGGCTTATATGGAAAAAATAGAATCAGGTCTGTCAACGTAAATGTAACTAATTGCTACCAGTAAAAATACTCAGAATTTGATGGGAGAAATAAACTAAAATAAGGACTGTAACAGGATTGATGATAAGGCAAATTCAAATGAATGGAAAGAAAACAAATGAATTAATATGATGATTATTTTTAGGAATATTGGAAAAAATATACGCTAAATTGTCAGTTATTAAAATATTAAGAATTGTATTAACGCAATGTTTGCAAAAAAGAATGTTTTTAGGGAAAGAGGAAAGTAATCAAAATTAATATATGAAATACAGACTATAGAAATTAATTGTTAAGGACTGTTTTTACCAATGTAACCCAGACACCACACTGTTTACCAACTATTGAATGACTTATGTTTGTGTAAAAAATTAATAAAAATTATAATAATAAAAAAGAGATCATTTTTCTTAGCTTTCAAGTAAGAATTGTTTGCAAATGTTCAAGCCCTACATTGTCAACATAACATTCTCTGCAAAAAAAAAAGGGGGGGAGGGGGAGCATCCATCACTTCAGTGGATGTATCATATTTAAATCAGAGCAGTGTGATTTATATTTACGATGCAACCCAAACAAACCATAGGATGGTAGATTTTCTAAACAATACACCCTAAATTCCTTTACAATAAACCTGAGTTTTGTTTAATAAACCTACTCAGTGAATGGGCATACCTGTGATCTCTCAGATGATCTTGCCTTCTGAAGGCCTTGTGACAAATGTCACACGTGTACGGCCGCTCATCTGTATGGGTTCTTTCGTGAATCAAAAGGTTGTAGGACTTGGTGAAGTGTCTGCCACAGAATTTGCACACAAACTCCTTCTTGGTTTTGGAGGGTAGCCTCCCGCGGGTGGGTTTCTTCTCAGGGGAAAGTTTGGTCACTTCAAGCAATGAGCCCAGGCCTGCAGAAGAGCCTTGGTTGTCTATCTGTCCCAGTTTCGAATGATCTTCTTGGGTGGCAGCCACAGCAAGGTTTGCAAAATCAAATCTAGGCTTGGCTTTGAGTGGCACATTTGTCGCTTCGTGCTTGGGATGGATGACGTGCGGGAACAACGGGAAGGCGGGCAACTGGAATCTGGCATCCACTAGGCTGGCCACGCCAGGCACTTTGGAGAAAGAGGAGCGGGGCAGGTGCATGGCGGGATAGCCCAAAGTCCATTGATGAAGGTGAACAGCATGGAGGGCACTGAAACCGTAGAGGTTGGGCAGGTGGTCCGAAGGCACAGCAGGCAGGCCATTGAAGGCTTGCAGAAAGGAGTAATTGGTCAGCTGCAGGGAAGGATGGATGGGTACTGGGGCAGGCAAGGTCTTGCTCCCCATACTGGCGGAGGAATCTGAAAGAGAAGGCAAGTGCCTGCAAGAAAGGGAGGGGAGAAACATAAAACGGGCTCAATAAATGAAGTGTGGAACAAGGCAGCTATTTAACATAAGTATCCTAAAATAGGAATAAGAACCAAGACACTGAACCAAGAAGAGCAGGTATAGCATAATGTTCAGAGAAGGTTAAGATACTGAATGATGAAATCCTAAATAAAAGATTCTTTCTCTGCTGCAACAACAGTCTCATTTCATAATACGATTTCCCTGACAGATTATTTTAACAGCTTTATCTTCACAATAACTATGAAACTGGGTAGGCTAATCACTAGGAAAGCTTAAGCAAGCTATTAGAAAAGCCCCTCTAATTTTTCCTTCTGAGGCCTGGCCATTATCCCAGAAATAATCTTCCTGATGGCCATGTGGAATAAGATTGAGCTACCACTTCTGAGAGCTTCTCTCCACATCGTATTCTTTGCTTCGAACGACAAAACATCTCTGTACAATTCTGTGTGAAACTTTTTGAACTTTGCCCAGTATAACAGACCTTGGTATCCTGGAGATATCAATCAATCAGAATAGAATTGGAAGGGACCTTGGAGGTCTTCTAGTCCAACCCTGTGCTCAAGCAGGAGACCCTATACCATTTCAGGCAGGTGACTGTCGAGTCTTTTTTTAAAAAAAATAATCTCCAGTGTTGAAGCACCCACAATGTCTAGAGGCAAGCTGTTCCACTGGTTAATTGTCCTCTCTGTTAGGAAGTTTCTCCTTAATTCCAGACTGCTTCTCTCCTTGATTAGTTTCCATCCATCAAGTGAGGGAAAGCTGCACTATACCAAGGTCATTTTGATTCACTATGTTTGTTATAAAAGGACAAGAAATAGCATGCAATACAGGCAGTTCCCAGATTAAGAAGGCCCGACTGACAGACAATTCATACTCACAAACGGGCTGCTTATTGCTAAAAATGGTGCAAAGCTTTCTCCTTCCTCAAGCTGACAAACTACTGAAGCCTCACAAAGTTTTCAGGAACTGCTGAAGCTGCATATGTTTTATATGTTTTCAGTGGTTCATTGACATGAGGAAGGAGAACGTCATCCACGAGGCAGCTCATTTGTAAGCATGAGTTCCGACTTGCATACAGATTTGAGTTAAAGACAGGCTTAGGATCAGAACTCATTCTTAACCCGGAGACTGCTGGGTTGAATAGAAAAGTAATGTAAATTATATGTTCCCAGACAGAGGATAAGGATTCCAGGGCAGAATTGGAATGGCAAAGTTGTCATCTAGTGAAGAGAGGGAAAGTTATATCAGGACCCTTGCTATTACCATAGTTGACTCCTATCCCAAAATGTGAGAGTTCATTTGATGTAGGGGTGAAGGCACCAGGTTAGAAACTGGGAGATTGTGAGTTCTAGTTCTGCTTGAAGCACAAAGCCAGCTAGGTGACCCTGAGTCCAGTCATTCTCCCTCACCCCTAGGAAGCAGGCAATGGCAAACCACTTCTGAAAACTTGCTGGGAATACTGCAGGGATTAATTTAGATAGCCGCCAGGAGTCATCACTGATTTGAGGATGTGCATACGCATGCACACGCACGCACACACACACACACACAGACATATGCACATCACAATGTGTGAAAGCTGGAGGTTAGGACTGTTATACCACTGACTTTTATAAACTTCTTGGAGAGAAAGAGGAGGACATGTTCTGCCTGTACTGCAGAGAATCAACTTCCGGCTCAAAGTTTCCTTTACTGCCTTTGCCACAACAACGGACAGACATTGAGTTTTATGGAGAAAGCAAAACATGTTTAGTGTGTTTTTGGGATACTTAATAAAAGGCTTATCTTTGGCAAATTTAGACTGGCACACCCCTGGTATGTCGGCACAGGTTTAAGCACATCCCTTGCCATTCATTTCTTTAGAAAAGGGGGCTTGGTGATGTTCACCCACACCCCAGATTTATTTCCCCTAAGGCGCATAACAGGACCCTAGGAGCATAACAGAACCAAGACTGCTTCTTTACCCAACAGTACCAGAACAGAGAGTAAAAATAAAGCCACTTTAAAAATATTTTATTTTTTGCCCCACCTAGACAATGCAGGGCATCTGCTCTCAGGCCCTCAGAAGTAGCCAATGGGAATAATCTCACACTTCAAACTGGTAAGCAAACCTCAATTTAAGCATTGTGGCAGAATTCCTGGGTGTTTCTCTCCCCCCCCCCCCCAGGAGATGCCTATGGAGCTGCTCAATCACCCAACTCACAGTTGTCCCAAAGGTGCTTTTTCCAAAAAGGCAACTAGACCAGTGGTTCTCAACCTGTGGGTTGGGACCCCATTTGGGGTCGAACGACCATTTCACGGGGGTCGCCAAACAACGCAGTCCGCCATTTTTCCCCCCTTTTCCTTAGTTGTGCTACTCCCTTTTATTCTATTGCCTTTAAAAGCCAATAGAATAGACTCTCTTGAATAGAGTCTAATTCTATTGGCTTTCAAAAGCCAATAGGAATTGTCCAGGCTGTCTCTGCCCTGCTGAGTCTGCCAAAAGTCCCATTCTGCAAACGGTGCTGCACCAGTTGAGTAGGCCTCGATTTACGACCAGTTGAGTAGTCCTCGACTTACGACCAGTTGGGGGTCGCGGCATTAAAAAGGTTGAGAACCACTGAACTAGACTTTCTCATTTTTTTTCCTTTGAAAATATTTCGCTTCCCATCCAAGAAGCTTTGAACTGAACTGACAAAGCTTCCTAGATGAGAAGCAAAGTGTTTTCAAAGGGGAACCCCCCCCCCCGAGAAAGTCTAGTTGTCTTTTGGAAAAAGCACCTTTCAGTTTTTCTGGAGATCAATGAAGGCAGGCTGCAATCTGCAGTCGTGGAAATCAAGACTTGTGCTCCCCAAACGCCTGGCTGGTCCTTCATTTTAAGTAGCTTCCTTGTCTCTTTTCTCCCCCTCCCATCACCATGCTTCAACACTGACCTCCAATTTCCTTCAGAAAGAGTTTTCAAAGTGCTGCTTCATCTGCCACACTGTCATTTCCCATAGGCTTTCCTCCTCTATGCGGCACTAACCAAACCAGTGATATTCCTTTCTGACCTACTCCAAAATGAAACAAGGCCATGGAATTTAATGAGATCTGCTGCCAGCTATTTCTGCCACGAGCCACAAATTTAATCCATAGGGAACAACAAATAGCAGTAGAAAATAAGACACAGCCTCTCTCTCTACAGCCTACTTTTTTTCTTTCTTACTGCCCACTGTATATGGAAAGACCCAGTGTCCTCTTTCTTCTTCCAGTCAGTTATGAAAGAAAAAGATCTGGTTAATGTGTGGATAAGACACCACTAGGAAATCCCAAAGATATAACCTTGATTGGAAAAAAAAATCTGGAAGACAACAAAGACAAATCTTTTATCTGTTGTTTGAGGAAACATTGCATTGAAAACCACTCAGGGCTGGAGTATCCAGAAATTGAACCTGGGCTGAGGCTAAACCTTTATTGGTAGGGTGGAAGGAGGGTTTTTATTTTATTTCAAGCCACGTTTTTCAACTGCATCTAACTCTGATTCCCCAGGGGTGGGGAATGGCATAACAAGTCTAAAACAGGGGAGGACTGAGTCACAAGTTCAAGAAACCACTTTCAACATCTCAAGAAGCAAAGGGACTGCAACTCTTCTTGTCTGGAGTCAGCGGGAAAACTGGCAGGGGTTTGAATGGCATTAATTTACCATTCCCTTCAAAGGAAATAGGAAAGATGCACGCCACTGTTCTTCAACCAGGAGAGCCCTTCCTTGATGAGGTTACCGTGTTCAACACACTAACCAGCAATTCTG
This sequence comes from Crotalus tigris, assembly GCF_016545835.1. NCBI lineage: Eukaryota > Metazoa > Chordata > Lepidosauria > Squamata > Viperidae > Crotalus > Crotalus tigris. The sequence goes on from NW_024100496.1 coordinate 98,161, forward strand.
GGAGTTGTAGTCCATCAGCTCCCTGCAGGGCACCCGGAGACCAAGTTAATTCTAGGCTGAGAATAATAAAGTGACCAGCCTGGAACCACCCACCGTGCTTTCAGGTTAAACTGGCAGAGTGAAATGCCAGCACAAGGTTGAACATGGTCCCCCAACCCCCCCCCCTTTCTCAAATAACCCCTGGGGGCAAAGAAAGGACAGGAGTCGCTTTAACCAGTTAAGCCCAGACCCGTTCAGACTATGAAACCAGCCAAAGTCCCATTTCAAAAAGAAATAGCAGAGATGGGGAATCCCTTATAAAACGAAACAAAACAGATCCACAGATCTCAGACTGAGCTATGTTGGGGCCTGTCATGTTTTGTACGTGCCACCCTTGCATATACCGGAATCACTTAAAACAGGGGTTCTCAACCTTGGCAACTTCAAGACTTGTGGAGTTGAAGTCCACAAGTCTTAAAGTTGCCAAGGTTGAGAACCCCTGACTTAAAACCTTGCTCGGCACACAAGTCAGAGTCTTCCCCCCCCCCCCAGAAGCCGGATCTCCTGCCTGTACAGATGACCACCTGCCAAGGTCCAAGATGGCTCTTTTGGAACCAAGAGAGTTGCAACAAAGAGAGATTCCGACCTCAGAATTTGGGCAGAGGGTCCTGAGTTCGCTTCTTGCGCTAATATGTTGAGCCATAAACTCACTTTAGGTAAGAAGATATAAACCTAGCTTCTGCCCGATTAGGTGCTGAGGGAGAGTAGGCGGCTGTCTGTTGCCTGGAGATAAACACTAAACGACGGGGAGGTTTTCTTGGGGTTAACCCCCCCCCTTTTTTTTTTTTTTCTTTTTAGTGTCTTCCGTTTTCCCAGCCTGCTCAGGGCATCACATAGGCAGCCAAGATACCCAGGCAAAGTTTCAAAAGGAGAAGAGAAGAAGGCAAGCTTAGGGGGATGACGTGGTGGACAGCGTAGGGGGGACTCTGTGGCAGACTGGCTCAAGGAAACCGTTGCCCAGCCTCGAAGTAAAGGCTGCGGAGGGCCACTTTTTCACCTCACTTTACTAGATCAGCCTCAAAAAAAGAAAGAAAGAAAGAAAGAAAGAAAGAAAGAAAGAAAGAAAGAAAGAGGGAGGGAGGGAGGGAGGGAGGGAGGGAGGGAGGGAGGGAGGGAGGAGGGGGAGGGAGGGAGGGAGGGAGGGAGGGAAGGAAGGAAGGAAGGAAGGAAGGAAGGAAGGAAGGAAGGAAGGAAGGAAGGAAGGAAGGAAGGAAGGAAAAGAAGGAGGAAGGAAGGAAGGAAGGAAGGAAAGAAAGAAAGAAAGAAAGAAAGAAAGAAAGTGAATCCTAGCATTCCATCGCATTGACCCAGAATAAACGAATGTGACATTTCGCCAAGATCTGCCTTTCCTAATTGGATAAATTCAGTGTAGTCTTCAATTAAAGCACATGCACACACGCATTGCTGAGCCAGATTCCTCCCCCCTCCCTCCCGCCCCTGTTAACTGTTTGAGAGCCGGGCAGTCGTGGGTAATCTCTTTCTTTTCACTTCTCAGAGAGCCTTTAGGAAATCCTTTGTTTGGGATCTGGGTGAGAAAGATTCCTTCTTTTAGGTTTGGCCCAGGGATGGGAGAGGCGGGTGGAGAACGGCATCGGATCTGGCGTTTCTTCGGATTTTTTGGGGAGTTCAGATCTAGTAGCCAAAGTCGGGCAACCGGGAGTCAAAAGAGCCACTGCTTTTAAGAGTGGGCTGACGTTAAGCATTTAGGGATATACAGTAATAAACAATTGTGTAGAAATTCGCAGGTTTATTCCTGGGCTTCTTTGGTTCGGGAACAAACACTGGTTGGGTTCAAAGAAATTACCCGTGGAGCACTTAAAAGATTTCACGTGGCAACTGGAATCGCAGCAATAGACGGTTTTCGTCCGAAAGCCTGAGGCTAGCAGTGTTTCTCAACCTTGACAATTTTAAGGCATGTGGACTTCAACTCCCAGAATTCCACAGCCAGCATTGCTGGCTGTGGAATTCTGGGAGTTGAAGTCCACATGCCTTAAAATTGTCAAGGTTGAGAAACACTGAGGCTAGGCGAACCCTGAAAGCGTTATTCCAGAGAAAAATAAATCTCAGCCAAAAACAAAAGAAAAACACAAAACCAGACACATTAAGGTATGCTCCCTTTTCACTTCATATCGTCCTGGAACCAAAACATATATCGCATAGTTATTGGCCCGCCCAATTCCCTTTCTTTAAAAGTCACTGGGTTATCTAAATGTGTGTATAATAAATCCGGCTCTTTTTTTTTTTAAAGGAATTCAGTTCGCGGCTCTGATTTAATGAAGGAACACATTCCCGTTGAAATTTCGTTTCGGGGGGGGGGGAATGCCCTTCCATAACGCTTGCTACCCTACAATCAGATTAATCCGACGCTAGGGCGCCTTTATTTCCAACTGACAAGGTGCTTAAGGAAGCACACTCGACTTTGGAAAACGGAGAGACGATTTCGGATTCGATTCAAGAGTTGCCGTTTTAATCCCGTGGGCTCAGAGTGAACACTGCTTTTCAAAAAGGTGAAGAGAAATTAAGAGAAATTCCTTTCCGCCGATGTTCAAGCCGAAAGGAAGGGAAGTTCCGATGTGCCAAGAAAGCTTTTGGGGGCTAAAAGCAGTTTGGCTTGAAAGAAAGGCGAAGAGGGACCAGGAACAGCTTGTTCGGCGGGCCGTAGCTACGGATTTGCTGGCTGGGGTCCAGATCGGTAGGTTTCCCTTTTCCTCTGTAATACCCCGAGGTAGAAGCAGCGTCAGGGGACTCTTTTAGGACATCAAAGCCACGGGGGACAATCAACACTCGTTCCCCATTCCCGCATTTTTCTGACACAGAGCCAGCTGTTTCTTTTATTTCAGTGTCACCTACACCTTTAAATTCTGTTTCGTGTCAACAGATCTTTATCAGCAAGATATTTATTTGTCTCTCCTTTTTTTAAGGAAAAGAGGCTGGGCGTTTACAGCCCCTTACTTTTCCCATTACCCTCAAAGGCAATAAAGCAGAATCCTCTCTAAAAATAAAATTAAACAGACTAAAACACGCTAAAAACAAACAAACAAAAAACCCAATCCTGAGCAGGCTACTCTGGAATACATAAACTTGATTGATTGAATGAATAAATAAAGGAATAAATAGATTGTGGCCCCTCTCCTAAACCTTCTTAATATTAGAAGTTCTATTAAACATTCATGAAGCCATCCACCCTGACTTAGTTTAGCCCCATTTGAACTCTGCAAAATTTACTTTAGTGTAAAGGCCTAGAGTCTTGCGGGGAAATTATGCACCTAAATGTCTTTGCATTATTGTATTAAAAGTACAGCTTCACCATTGTGCCAATATCTCATGAACGAAGACTGGATTATATAACTCTATAGCCATAATTTATCTGTAGTCAAGACTGATTTTGTCTCAGGATTATCCCACCCCCTTTTCTTTCACTTTCCAATTTTAAGATTGCAATCCTATACCTTAAATTGATTGTATTTTCTATACAACCCAATCCAGGGGAAGGTAACTGGTTTTTGTAGACTGCCTGAAGATAATTGCCATCAGCCTCAGCCTGGTGGCCAGTTGTGAGGTATACTGGGAGTTATCCTTCAATGACATCTAACACCCATTCCCAGAGATACAGAAGATTGAGGGAGTTGAATCATTTTACTTATTTCTAAACAAATTACCTTTTTACAATATCAAGATTGGTGGAGGTTCAGGCTGAAAATGTAATGTCACTACTAACTTTGATGGCTGATTTTAGACCACTCACACTTTGGGTTTGATCATGTGTCTGTCTAAGATGTGGTGGAAATCCAAAGTATCATGGTTAACTGACAGTTCTCTATCAACCCAAAAGATTGATATAATTGAATAAACCATGGTTAACTTCATAACAGATGAAACATAGCACAGCCAACACAGCTATACTTTGATTAACTTACTTGATAACGTTGTCATGAAGACATAGTTAGGTGAGAATGAATGTTTCTTTAATATATTTCCCAGTTGGTATCTTTCTGCAAGAAAAGGTATAAGTCTCCCATACTGAAGAAGAGAACTCTCTATACGAATTACATGATAGGATGGGAAAAGGAATCCACCTTTAAAAAGCTAGCTACATCAATGTTAGGTTACAGCCTATTTACATCTTTGTCCTGGGCATGCTTAAACATACCTCCCTCCCCACTTTCTATTGCCAAGAAAGGGCTTGCCTACATTTGGGGCTTAGCCCAGGTCAGGGCTGAGTTGCAGTTGGTTTAGCCGGCAGCTGTGTTATAACATCTGTGCTGCAAACATCTGGAAATGGAGCTATTTCTTTCTCCCTTCCCGCATTGCTTTTTGCCCAGGTTAAGTTCCACCACTTTGAGGAAAGCACAAAGCCTGCTGGAACAACTTAAGAATTGGGGGGGGGGGGTAGGGAGAAACAGACATCTATATTTTATGGCTGCTCTGAATCCTGCCCAAGTCTGCAGCTTTCACTTTTAAATTCAAAAACACGCTTCTTTTTGGTTGGGAAGATGGAGAGAAAGCATTCAGAGGGAGCTTTAGCTAATTAACTCAGCAAGTTGTTCTCTCCTTCCAGGGTTCTGGATGCAATTCCATAAGCATTTCTGTCCCACTGACCCATTTTCTGCTTCGACTGCTACACAGCACTTCCACAATTATTGCCCACAAGCTTGCAAAATGCTTGGAGGAAATGGATGTGGCCGGCACATAGACGCCCCTTCCTGCGAGCTAGAAGCTGGCTCCTTTTTTGTTTGTTTTGCAGAATAGCTGCCCCCTCCACCTGTTGGGCTGGAAAACTGACTCCAAAATCATCCGTCTCCTTCTGGTTTTGCTTTAAGGGAATGAGGCTTAGCAAGCTGACTTGCATTCCCATGACATGACATATCCGTGGTTAACTGACCCATAAAGGTTTGCTCAATTAACCCAATTTTCTGGAAGGACAGCCTGCATCATAAACTCATCACATGAGCTGGGTTGGCGCAACAGACAGAGCTGCAATGGAAGTGGCTAATTTGTGCCCTTCTTGTACTGTCAACCACGGACAGGCAAACCTGCTCTGGGAAAAAATAAACGCAGACAAGCGAAACTCGTAGCTAGGGAAGTGAAGATTTGTGGCCCTTCAAATATCGCTGTACTACAACTCCCAGCAAAAGGGGGTGCTGGGAGCTATGAAGAACAGGAGCTCCTCTCGCGCCCGCTGCCCCCAACTCCCCGGAGCATTGTGATTTCAGTTAGACCCCGCTTAGAATAAGGCCAGGCTTGCTAAAGTTATGTACGCCGCTAAGTTAGGTTCGCAGTCTGACCCGCAGCTCTGCAGCTTTCGGCCAGTGCGTGAACTGGGTTCATACAGCCTGCTAAGCCCAAACTCAGCAAATCACACCAAGACTTCGGGAGGAACTGTGCACTCATTCCGGCGCTGAGTTAGTCAGCCAGGAAGGAATTCGCGAAGCAGCTTTTACTCCTTCTCTGGGAAGACACACGGGGAGTTAAGCTGCCCGCAAAAACTACTGGGGCAGAAAATAAAAGGGGTCCTCCCGGACCCCAAGGGGTCTTCAGAATGTCAGGAATTTGGGGGAAACGAAGAAAAGGCCCACCAAACACTTCTGGCCTGCCCTCCCTTCCATATCTGTTCCCCACATCGCTGCCTCCGCCAACTATCTCCGAGGTTTTAGACCTGCGAGTAAAACGCGCCGGTCGTTGAAGCGGAACCCCTTCAGCAGAACGGCGCTCCCCATCTCCCACCTAACAATCCCTTCGCCCAGGGGGGCTACTTCTCTTCCTGGTCCCTCTGCAGGAGCCGGTTTCGTCTTGCTTCTCCTGTGAAACGCGGGAGGATCCGTTTTCTCTCTCTGCGGTTCCAACGACCCACGCGCCTGGGTTCCCTGGGGTGGACTCGAAGCGGGAACAGACAAGTCGGCATTCGCCACTTGCAAACCTGGACACCCCCCCCCCAAAGAACCTCGAACAAATCATCGATCGGTTCCACCTGAACAGAATGCATTTACTGACTCGTCCATTGAAAGGGGAGCGACGCGTAAAGCGCGGAGGGGGTGGGAAACGCAGGGCAGAGCAGAAAGCTCCCCTCCCTCTTTCCTATGTCTGTCTTCGCGTGTCTATCCATGGGTCCTCCAGGCATACACGATCGACGTGTTGGCAGGGGGAGTGGGCGCGGCGCGAGGTCGTTTATTTATTCTTGCTGTCCCGAATCACTTCGATTTATTGATCGCCAGGGCACGGCCAAGTCTTTTTTTTTTCCAAAAATTAAAACGAGGGCAGGAGAATGCCGCCCCCCCCCCAAATCTTAGGAAAGTATAGGATCGCGGCCAGCTCCGTACCTACCTGCCAGCAAATGGGGCCAGGGATTGACGGTTAAATTCCAGGCAAGTAAATCGATTCTACCAGCGCTATTTCGATCGCCACTTTGTTGGCGCCAAGTTCCGGAAGCAGACCCGGCCAGCGACCGATCGATCGTTTATTCGGGTTGTCAGATAGAATAATTACAACTGCGGCCGTTTACTAGTAAAAGGAGAACGTTTGTAGCTCAGGGTTGAAACGAGGGGTCGTTGGTACACTCTCTGAGCTTGCTCGCTTTCAAGTACTAGCACTGATGATGTTACCTAGTATGGGTAACGAAACGTCCGCAAGAAAACGAGCAAGTTCAGAGAGCACCAAGCACCCCTCGTTTAAGTTACTACCCGCCGTTTCCTTTCCTCAGGCTGTTTTCCCTTCTGAGCACCGACCAGCTTCAACTGCAGCTGTAAGCTCCTCGGGGCTGGGTCTCCGCCCCTTTTAAGCAACATGCGCGGATCCCCTGCGGGATCCGAAGGGCCGCAGCCCCTCTGCGCCCGGCTACCTGCCTTTCCAGCGGGGCGTTCAAAGCAGCGTCGTTTTTTTTTGTCCCCCAGGAGGAAGTCGAGCCGAGCCCCTACCTGCCTTTGGGAAACCAAACAGGAAAGGGAATTGGCGTGGCCGGCCGGCGCTCCAAACCGGAGCGAGCGGATCGCCTCAAAGGAAGTCGCGGACGGCTCTAATTGAGCGTGGACGAGTCAATTGCGCGCCTTGAGAAGCGGCTGGAAGGGCTCCAACGGCTCCGCGTCTCACCTTTCCGGAGCTCAGCCGGGAAGGGGCAAAGCCGGCTTCCCCCCCCGCCCCCCCAGGTCTTCAGCGTGTCCACTCGCGATAGCGCCCTCACCTCCCCGGCGCAAATGGCCAGGCCCCCAATGCTCCAAATGCGTCTGAAGGTCGCTTCCGAATAAGTAGGCTGCGAAACAAGGGGGAGGGCGCGCTCTTTCCCTTCTATACATCTCAAACACCCCGAGAGAAGCATTTTCCACGCGGGAAATAGTCCTCCTTTTGGGGAGTCACCACTTTGGACAGGAGACGAAAGGCAAGAAGAGAGAGGAAGAGCTATTAGAAACCTGCCCTAGGCTCACGTATGCACGCCTGTGTGTGTGTGTGTGTGTGGGCGCGCGCGCGCGCGTAAGAGAGGGAGAGGAGAGGCGGAGAAAATAGGTAAGAAGTATAAGTTTTCCTCTAGTTAAAGAACATCCATTTGCAGTAAAAAAATTAACAGCCGAAGTGGAAATTATTTAAGTGAGGGGAACGTGAACCTAGAAACTGTGGAGGGTTACTAAGCGGGCAGCGCCACTTGTAAAAGTAACCCATACACACACACACACCCTGTGTTTAAGTTCCTAAAAGTTCTCGCCGATCGACCTGATTTTGCTGGCTCTCTCCCCCTCACAGTCCGTCTAAGAGCGAAAAACGGCCTCTCAAAATAAACGAGCGGGGGAGAAATTGTACCCCCATATTCCGGGCACCCCCACTCCCGTGGCTTTGCGGGTTTGTTTGTTTTTCTTTTTTCGTTCCCCAGAGGCTCTGAGGGAAAGTTGCTGCAGCACAGAAGCGGGAGAGAGAGAGTGCTTCTTTTCTCTGTCCGCCTGTTGGCTGAAAAACCCTGGAGTTTTTATTGAAAGGCGATTTTACAGCAGCTTTGCAGCAGCAGAGAAATGTGAGCCAAGGAGAAGAAGCCCAAATTCCGGATCACTTTAGATCTACCTCTTGAATAAGCCTGGCGAGGACGAAGGCTATGTGGGAACCTCGCACTAACGAGGCAGTTTGTGACTGCCACACGGAATCAGTCGCAGCATCTCCCGGCAAATGGGCCTTTTCCTCCGAGAACAGGGCCTCAGTGCCTGCACCCCACCCACCCCCGACCCCTTCCTTCGTCTCCCCGAAACCTTCTCCCATTTCCTCAGAAAGGAAGGGGCGCTGACCCGAGTCTCCAAGGCGAACCCAGCTGCTCTCCAAAAGCCCGCGTCCCGGGCAAGGCGACGGGCGGGCGCGCTGCATTCAGACAACAAGGCCTGACTTCCCAAGTACAACCGGGGGATTTGCGAAGAGGCAGCAAGGGAAGGCGGCAAAATTGGGCCGGTTCAAGCTCCGCAAGGCCTTTGCACGCTTCGACTCGAATTGCCCGGATCCGGTTCGTTCGCGTCGGAATCGAGGTGGGATCGATTTTAACACACAATTAAAAATCAAGGGTCAACTCGTTTTTTTTTATTTCTCTTAACACACGCGGTGGGATAGATTTTGTCAAAGAAATCATGCATTTTTCCATCGATAGGTTCCCCTTCTGCATATTTAGACGGTCGCTTTGATCACTCTTGACACCCAGAGATGTTCGATGTAACGGCAGCTTTGTAAGAAACAGTTGAACAATTGGAAGTCACTGCACACAAGCATTTCGGATTGAGAGGGCAGTAACGGATGGAGCAATCGGAGGGGAAAAAACAGTTCAAAACCGAAGGAAGGAAAATCACAGAGCCAACTTGCGGGTGGGTGGGGTGGATGGGCCCACCACCCATCTTTTTCCTAATGTGCCCACGCGAGTTTTCATTCCTCCACGAAGGCACAGACACATTCTGGAAGGGTTGAGAGTCCTCACCCGCATTAAATCTTATTTGCAAACGGAGACCTAACCGCATACTAAGGGAGACGCCAAGACCATGAAAAACGACAGGGCGAAAAAATTTAAAGCGTACCAAGAATGCACCTGCTTGGATTCGGGCCCATAAAAGGGGCCGGAGTAGCTATTACATGCCAGACTAACCCAAAGTCAAGTCGGAAGCCCACAGAAGACGAACTGACCCGTTTAATCATGCAACCGACTAAACGGAAGGCCTAACTTTTCAGCTCCACAGATCTGACATTCTGACATCTCTGATTGGTTCAGGCCTAGCAAAATCGAGCCTTTGCTAGGCAGACTGTAGAACAATCATCATCATCATCATCACCACCACCACCACCACCACCATCATCATCGGACCGAAAATTCTTGTAAATACCAGAACTCGAGCCTTCTTGGGGAAGTTAAACCAAGAACCGGCCCTCTTATTGCGGAAAAGTTCTCAATAGAAAACAGGATCAAAATACATCGGTAAGTGGATTTAAAACCTAGGACTCTAAGTAAGCGGGCCGAAATCCCAGCAATTGCCATCTTAGCCCTTTGCAGATCAGGACCCGCGAATAACAAATACACAACCCCCGCTTTGGCACAACATCCCGTTTTGGAAGACCCTCACAGATATTTCGAAAGAGCTCGCTTCCAGATTTTTAAGATCCGGCTTCCTGCTTCACCACCCCGAACCCCCCCCTCCCCTAGACCACCGGGCAGAATGTGGGTGCCTGGCTACAGAATCGGCAAGCCCTTTGGCCGGGGAAAGAACCGCCTTCTCCGCCTTCTCCCGGCTGGCATCCAGCAGCTCGAAAGAAACCTGGGAAGGTCTTCCCGCTCGCCTTCTGGGGCGCCTTCAACAGCGGAGCCTCGGGCGGCATCTCGGGAGCAAAAGCGGCGGAGGCCTGGCTGCGAACGACTGTAGATCTGCCAACCGGGGAAAACCCCCCCAGGGAGATCGAAGCACGCAAGACTATCCCAAGGGACGAACTTCTGGAGACGGGCGCCTTCCAAAGAGATGGATCGGCGCTCACTCGTTGCGTCTCCCCCCTCCCCTTGCTGGCAAACGGCTAACGCACTCCGCATTACTTTCCCTGGAAGTTTCCTTCGGGAGGGGGGGGTCATTCCTTCCCGCTTCACCCTCCCCAAGCCATTTTTGGAGAGCAATGACCCCATTGATCTCAAGGATGAGAAGGGAGAGCGTGGATCCGAGAGCCGAGCAGGAGGAACCGGTCTCCCGGAGAAAGGGGACGGGACGCCTTGTTGCCTCCTCGGTGGCCGCTCCACGGTGGCGCCGCTGTCCTCCCGGCAGCCAGATCAGAGCATCCTGACCAGGGGATCGGAGAGAGATGGAGAGAGAGACTCAACCCCAAAGTGGCCAGCCAGAGATGCGCTGGGCCCATTTCCAGGAGGGGGGGGAAGTCAGGGAGGATGAGGGCGCCTGGATGTATATTTACCTAATCTTGATCTTAGCTCGCCGGTCCGCAGCCAGTACAAGACCTTCCCGGAACTCAACTCTGGGACGGCCCCGATCGGGCAGAAGATCCTAGGGCAAGGCGGGCGGGCGGGAAGGGAGGGAGGGAGAGAGGGAGAGAGGAAGGAAGGAAGGAAGGAAGGAAGGAAGGAAGGAAGGAAGGAAGGAAGGAAGGAAGGAAGGAAGGAAGGAAGGAAGGAAGGAAGGGTCGGGGCCAGCGAGGAAACAGACGCGCCAGGTGCCGAAGAGAGAGGTCGCTTTTTCCTCCCGCCAGGGCCAGGCGAGCGAGGCGAGAGCGAAGGCGCCGCTGAGCACGCGAGCGCCGACTGAGCGGATCCCTTCCCTCGGCCGCCTCCTTATTTCAATCCCCTGCCTGCCGGACTCCCTCCCTCTTCTCCCCCCCCTCTCCCCCCCGCCCCACTCGCCTTCCCCACCCTTGGGCATGCGCACTGGCGGGAGGAAAAAGTTTCGCTCACTTTTGCGGCTCCGATCCCGGCGGCGGCCCGCCCCGCCTGACCTCGCTCGGGTGGCAGCGCTCCCGGCCCCGCCTCCGCCGAGGCCCCGCGGGATCAAAGGCCGCAGGGGGGGGGACTGCAAGTCAAGAAGAGCACCTTCTCCGGCGCGCAGGGCGTCCTATCCCCGAGAGGATCCCGGAAGCTATCCCTGGCTCTTTCCGTACCTCCTGGAAATGGAACCGGCTTCCTTTTCTCCTCGCCTACCTTTTCCTTGCCTCTCGCCTCTCGCCGGCTTCCTAGGTCAGTCCGGCTTGGATGCGCTCTCCAAAGGGTCGCGGCTGCGCTCTCTCCAAAGGATTCTTTCCTTCGGCCCGTTGATTCCGAGGAAGCGAAAGCCGCAAGTTGGAATCCGATCTTTCTAATCTAGAATAAAGCGGGCGGACGTTTCTGTCCTTCGAAAAGCTAAACCCCACGGAGGGGGGGGAACCTTTCCCTTTCTCAGCTTTTGATTTTGTCGGGATGTCCCCCTCCCCCCTACGATCGAGTGGGTCGCGTTTCTTTTGAGCAAGATCAATCCTAGAGCGGTTCCCCCTTAAATAAGATTCAGGGTGAACCGAGAGAAAGTCATCCCGCTCCGGATACGCCCTTTGAGGTGTGAGTCCATCCTTCTCCCCCCTAACTCTTAACTCGGCAGCGTCGCCTTTCCGCTGTTCCTTCGGTCTGAACCTGGATTTTTTTTCCCCAAGACTGCAAACCTGGATAATATTCCAGGATCTCAGCCACAAGTCCATTCTCCCACCGCCTGTTCAGCACGTTCTCTTTTCAGGTGAAGCTGAGCGGGGGGGGGGGGAGAGGGAGCCACGATTCCCTCAGCCCCTCCCCCGCCGGTCTGCTCCCCACCGAGCCCTCCGTCAAGAGCGGGCGAAAGGCGCTTCTCTCTGCCTTGATGGTGCCGCTGGGAACAAGGTAACAAGGTCTACTAAAGCGGGAGGTGACGACGGATCGCTCCTGATAACGGCGGCCGGGGCTCCAGCCTCAACAAGTTCTCTGGTTATTGTTTTGCAAACCCTTGTCGCCGTTTGACAACTGGCCCGTAATGACACATTCCGACGTTGGCGTGGGGGAAAGCGAGGAGTGGAGGACTCCCGAAGCCCGTCTCATCCCCACCCTGTCCGGAAGATTGAACACAACCGACCAGGGTCCGGAGTAGCGTCTCTTTCTGTTCTATAGAGAGACGCACAGACCTCTCTGTCTTTCAACCCCGGCCCAGGAAACCCGCGATTCATCTCCGTGGGAACGTACTGCCAAGAGTTTTACCTGAGATGGGAATCGTAGTTGCCCGTTTACTTAAGCCTTATTGGCAAAAGCATCCGAGGAGCGAGTCGCCCGGCTGGTTTCAGAAGCCCCTTCTCCTAAGAGGCTTCTCTAGAAAGACGGGCCTCGGGAAAATCCAAAGCTGGTGGGAATCTCGAAGCAGCGTTTCCTTCCTCTGCCTTCTAGGGGCCCGTGGCGTGATTGGCCGTCTCTTGAATAAGCCACGAGTTGACGCGGCCGGGGGTGGCGGAATGGTGTTGAGATGAAAGTTGAAACGCGTTTCACCAGCTTGGATCTGACCCGAGATTGTCAATATATGACAATATATTGTAGCAGAGATGGGTAAGGAGTTTTACTTCCAGATTCCCAGAGTTTTGGCCTGCGCCGTAATTACCCCACTTGAAACAGCACTTTTAATCCCCACCTCCAGTGCAAGTCCGAAACGTAACACCAAGTGGTATAGGGCTTCCCGCCTGAGCAGGGGGTTGGACTAGAAGACCTCAAAGATCCCGTCCAGTTCTGTCATTCTGTTCTGTTAAGAAGCAAATGCAAACACTTTGCAGGAGCTGAGCACCCTGAAGACATCTGGAACTCCGGCAAGCTGCTGGCGTTCATTTCCCTGTTTCGTCCTGGATTCCACTCTAAACGTATTTTAAAATAACCGACGTGTTTTAAACGCAAACATATAATTTCGCCGTTTGCTTTTTTTAAAAATGCAAATGATGCCTTATAAAACTGATTTATAGTGAGGTCTAAGATACAGATAAAAAGAAAATAGAGCATTTTGGAAGAAAGGGCCACTGAAATTCATTTAGCCAAGCTAATATCTGTTTACTTCTGAGAAGATCTGGATAGGGTCGGCTGTTAGACTGTAACTCTAACATACATTTAAAAGAAAGTACATTGCACTAAACATTTAAAAACCCATTGAATTTAAGGATGATTACTCTTCGGTGTGTGAATATTGGTTTGAAGTCTACATTCAATTACATTTATTTTTTAGTAGAGGATTCTTATGGGTACAGCCTACAGGAAAATATCTCCCAAAGACCGGAGGCTGCAGTCCTATCCAATTTACTAGAAAATAAGGTCCATTGAATCGGGGAGGACTTTCTTTTGAATAAATCTAGATACGGTTGCACTGTGTGTTATTTGAAGCGCGTTTAGGATTGGAAGTATGGTTGAACTTCCTGCTCTTACCAATACTGAGCAAGCTACTAAAATATAAAAAGACAGCAAACCGCACTCCTTACTAGCACGGATGATGTTACTTAGTTAGGGTAATGAAACGTCTGCAAGAAAACAAGCAAGCTCAGAGAGCACCAAGGAGCACTCACTTCCTGCTCTATCTTTTATAGGCGCCGGTCCTAAAACGTATCTATTTGGAGTCCGTTGTTGTCCACCGAATTTACTTCCCTTTTTTTAAAAAAAGGCAACATCTTCAGAAAACTGGAGAAAACCGAACTGAATCAAGAGCAGTGCTTTTCGGTCCTTCTCAGCTAACCGAATCAGCCGCCGATTCGGAGAAGGAGAGCGGAGGAATTTTCGCGGCGTGTACGGCTAGTAAGTCGGGGTTACAAGAAACTTGCCAAAAGTGTTTAAAAATAAGTCGTTGTCTACCACCGGTTCTTCGGATTGCCTGCCTTGCTTGTAACTGGAGCAGGCAAAGGAACTAGCTGTAGCAGGCTGCAGTCCTTCCCCCCGCTGAATTTAGTGGGGCTTATAGTCTTAGGTAGGAATTCCGAGTGACGTCGTAAAGGGATAGAAAGTTGCTTTGTGAAGCTCCTACTCTTCCAGGAGTATTCGGAGGCCTCGGACTGGGTTCATTTCGGTGACGAAGACTACTGGCTTGCCTCAGGAAGACAACGGGGCCATCTTTTCTCCTCCCTGACACAAGAGAAGAAAGATAGAGGGGAATAGGATACGGGTGGGGGGGGGGAGAGAGAGAGAAAGAGAGAGAGAGAGGAGGAAGGGGAAGGGAAAAGAAAAAAAAAAGTGAAAATAGAGAAGGAAGAGAAAGAAGAAGAAAAATGAAAAGGGAAATAAATGTGAGAAGAAGGGAGGGAGGGTGGGAGGGAGGATAAGGGGAAAAGAGAAGGGCAAAAGGAAAAAAGGAAAAGTTAAAAGGGGGAAAGAAAGAAAGAGAAAAAGAAAGAGAAAAAGAGAAAAAAAGAAAAAAAGAAAGAGGAAAAGAAAAAGAAAGAGAAAAAGAAAAAGAAAGAAAGGCTTGTGTTTAAAGAGCCTTAAAGGAAAAACGAAGCTTCCCCAATCCCCCGCGCACACTGGGGGGCTAACCATTACATGCTTAGATGTACACGTAATCTCAGCGGAAATGTATCTAAATAATTATTTAGAATCTGGGGCAGAAGGAAACGGGGCCTTACAAACCTCCCCTGATTCTGGAGGAGAATAAGCACTACTATCTGCGCATTGAGCTCTCCCACCCACCCGAACGAGGGGCGTTTGAGTGGCGCAAGGATTTCTCCCCGGGCACAATAGGGTGGCACCTGAAGTTCTCCGGCCGGCGCGTGCGAAAACAGGAGTAGTAAATGAAGGCCGAAAGAGCACCCGGCGCGGGCAAAGATCGCGCTGCGCCCCCCCTGCTTTGAAGCGGCGGGTCCTTAAGCGAACGCAACGGAGCAGGCTCAAAGCCCCTCCGGTTACGTTAAGGGTCCGGACCCTCGGGGCCAATGGAAGCCCGTCCCCTTGAGAGCAGCGGGGATTACCAAAAAAAAAAAAAAGTTCTGTAGTGTAGCTCTAACCTTGATGCTCTCGGATAAACGGGTTGGGAGGGGAAAACAAGGGGCGGCCAGCGATAGGCTTTCTGCCCGCGCGAGCATATATGCAAGGCGCGGGGAGGTTCGCGCGCCTCTATTGGATATAACTCTGATGCCGGTGGAAAACAGGTTCGCTCTGGATTTGGGAGTGGAAGGTGGCAGTAAACTTGAAAAACGACCCCACCCCTCCCGATTTTGATGGTCTTTTAGTCCCCCAACGTCCCTCCCTGGCTCTTTGGGAAATACTGTGCCCCAGGTAGACGGCCGCGTTCTTTGTATTGGGCAAATTAACGAGTGGTCCGAATTAATCGGCGCTTTATTTCGTGACTGACGTCGTCCGAATTTGCGGGCAAATCGGGTCACCGACTGAAAAGCCACCTATTAGCCGGAGAAAGGCGTGGCCGGCAGCCGGCTACCTGAAACGCTGGCTTCGAAGCCCCTGCTGGAAGTGGACCTCAGGTAAGAACCCAAGAGGTTCAAACGCTGGGCTACTACGCCGGCCTTCCCAACTGCAACGGAAAAAAACAACAACAACAACCTCACAACGGAATGCATTTTTAGTCCAAAAGATTTGCCCCCGACTTGCGGAATTATTATTCATTTTAGTACGCATCCCAGATCGAAACCTGGGACTGGGTGTAAGCATGTAGCCCCAGGACCAGCCCTTTAAAGTAAGGCCCTAAGACTGCAAGCGGCCCGGCGCTAGGAAGCTGCAATCCAACAGGTTGATGGATAATTCAGTCAGCGCTACCTCTTCAACAGTGGGAACCATTAACTCTCTGGAAGCATCGGCAGCCCATCCACCTGGCCCTTGTTTGGGCTGTATATGGACCCCTCCCGTCAATCAACTGCCAGGGACTGGGGGGGGGGTGGCGGGAATTCCCGGAAAAGCCAAGGGAACACGGAGCTCAGCCTTCAGGTAGCCGCTGCAAAGGCGGTCGCGCTCAGGCGCTGCTGCCGCGGGAGAGATTTTCCCCGAGGCCGTCTGTCAGCAGCGCGATGACGGCCCCGTTGGCGGCTCCCCCTGCACGTTTAACTCCTCGCCCTGGATCCGGATCGGGAAGGGTCGGTGACACCTCTCCGCCCCGCTTCCCCCACCCCAAAACCAGCTCCTTTGAGTCTACGGGATCGCCAGATGTTTCGATTGGATCGTCTCTTCCGATCAATGGATACCCCTCCCCAGCCCCGGAAAAGATGCGCATTGATGGACACGAGGTAACGGGAACGGCACTGGGGACCGCGCCCAATTAAATCGCGATTCTGCGTTCATCGCGACCCTTCCCTCCCGGCGCTTTCGTCCTCGACTGCCTCGTAGGGTGTTAAGTCATTTAGGGAATCTCCCTCCCTCCCTCCCAGGCTTTTGACAGTCACCTCGGAGGAGAGGGTGAGGGTTAGTTAACCCTTGTCAAGCCTGCACCAGCCTCAAGTACCCAGCGGTCCCACTGCCCGTCTTTAAAGGCCATTGGGGAGAAGCATCTTTTCATTGGGTTATTAGGACTGTGGAGGTTTGTCCTTGTGGCGGTTAATCTGGAGATTGCTGCTGTTCTGAAAAATTCATGAAAAAAAACAACAACAGACCCACCATTACCGGGGTGTGCTTTGCTTTCTTGGATAAGTGACCTAGGAGGGTCATAACCAGGCACAGCCTTAATAGCGATAAAGGTGTTTGTAGCTCAGGGCTGCCATGAGGGATCCTTGGCGCTCTGTGAGCTTGGCTGTTGCCTGGCAGACTATTTGCAGATCTAGTTGGGGGTAATGAAACGTCAAAGCTCAGAGAGCCCCGAGGACCCCTCGCAGCTGTAATCTTCCTCCCCCCCCCACCCCTATCCCAGGAGATGAGCCTCAAAATTGTTCATGGAGCAGGAGCCCTCCAAGACCCTCAAAAGAACTTTTAGTATCATTTTAGAGGAGAAGTTAATCTTCATCCACCGGGCTGCCCTCCTTTCCTCCCCAGCCCAGGACCAAAGCAGCCTTCTGTTGTCTTTAAGGATACCAGCTTCGTAGGGATTTTCCCCTTCAACTCGACTAGGTTTGCAAGGTGTATAAAACCTGTAACTTATTGTCTCAATATCTTGGAAAGGCAGTTAGCCAATGTAGTGTGGGTGTGGCCAGACGGGAATGGCTGAAGCGAGAAGTGAATTCCTTTCCTCCTTCCCTTCCCGTTGCTGTCACAGCCATATCACTCCTCACATTTAGTGTCTTCCCAGAATCTCTGCCCTACCCGTTACCTTTTCCCCTCTCCACTTCTGACACTGACTCCTCTTCAGCTTCCCAATAAGGTGGGAAGGGGGCATGTTATTTGGGGGGGGGGAGAGGAAGATGCCATATTAAAATTCTTTGGAGTTATTTTGAAAACTACCACTACTTTATTTGGAGAAACAGGGGCAGTGATTTTGTGCGTGTGCACGCAGGTGCACAGGCAAGTGGCTTCTGGTCAGTTTTTGACATCTGGCAAGTGCCCAGATTAGTCTTTGCAGTATTTCTGCAGGATTTCAGAAGTGATTTGCCATTACCTATTTCCTAGGGCTAAGAGAGAAGGTTTGGCTTCATGCCCAAGACAGGACTAGAACTCACAGTCTCCCAATTTCTAATCTGGTTTCTTAACTGTACAACAAACTAGTTCTCACAACCTGTAGATATAGCAGCCTCTTGTTTCCTCCTTGCAATATCCCAAAAATTACAAGGGAGAGCTTTAAATTAAGCAAAAATGGCTGTCAAACTTTATCACATTAGCCCTTCAAAATGAGAAATACAAAACACGAGCATGGACAAGAGCCTCTTCATAAAAACTGGGTTATTTGAAGAAAGATAAACAAACACAATGATACACAACAATGGAAATAAAACAGGAGAACTCAAACTCTGTGGTCCCAAACCTTTCTACAAGATTGACTTTTCTCATCATCTTCCTATCCGCAAATTTGGGAATCTGCTCTAAGTAAAACAACACAAGTTAACCTTAACTCGAAACCCTTGCAAAATGCAGCAGATTTGGAATATAAGGCAGATAGAAAAAGGAATTCTATGTAAAGTATCCCCTTTGAGCTGGCTGGCATTTCATGATAATAAAAAGTCAGAAAATTTTGTTCTGGTTCTTTTCCTCAGAGAACCAAAAATATAACAAGATAGAACTTGATATCCCTCTTGAGCGTAAATGGAAAAAAATAAGTGCTTGGAGAAAATTGTTTAATGTTGCCAGTAATACACAATTATATTTTACAATTACATCACAAATAACTTTAAAGGTTTTACTTGTTAAGAGGCACCAGCTGGAATCTTAAGCTCACAGGCCCTACTTCTGCTTAGAACCAAGAAAATGTTGGTTAAGCAGAGTTCTGCAGAAGTAAATACTCCCAGATACATATGGCACTGACATTTGGAAGAAGCCACAGTTACGTACATTAAGCCCTATGAAAAGGGAGTTAATACAGTCTTTACTAGATGTTTTACAACCCATTATTTTCAGTCCAATTAGAGCTAAGATAGAAACTCAGTTTCTGGACACTCACGCTCTCTCCTTCTCCCTGGATAAGCTGTTCAAAAAGCTGATCAGGGTCCTGTCAGAGTTCTGCATTTGCCCTGCAAGAATTCCTCTTGGCTGGGCTCCGGGCTTTCCTTAATGTTGTGACTGAATAAGTCAGCTTGTCCAAGCAGAGTAGGAAACATGACAGATTTGGCTTAGCTCTAACATGTACGACAGTCCAGTTTGTGACAGCCATTCTCCTGAAATGAACCACACTGGCTAGGCAAGGAAGGTTGAATAGGGCTCTTGTTGCCTCTTTGTCAGTTTTCCTGAGGCTGTCAAGTTCAGTCACTCTTCTCTCGGAGAGTAGCCGGTCAATTTTAATTCTCAGTTTTTTTGGGTCCAAGCTAGTAGCACCATCACAGCAAGATCTTTTGTCCTAACTGAGGCTATTTCTGCCCTGGGTATTCCCTATATGAATTTAGTTTCTGGGAGTAAAAGTCCAGGCAGTCAACCCAGCTCAGAACAGCTAAAACAGAAACTTAAAGTCACACTATCTGCATTTCTGTTGCAAATGAACTGTCTGGTGAATGCTTAGTGATATATGGGGGGAAAGTAGCAGCAAAGAGAGAAAGGAAAAAAAAACCCACCCCAGCCACGTCTGCCTGTCATAGTAAATACACATCATAGTTGGAGTAATTTTATCCTAATGTCCCTCTAATTGCTGCATGGCCATGCCATAGTAGCTGTTTTTAAATCACGGGTCTTTGTGATGTGTCCTCTTTCTTCAGCCCACTTCAGAAGAAGCAGTTTAAAGTTGATTTAAATTTGAAAGCCATATTTTCTCTTCTCTCAGTGCTATTTTGGCCATGGACATTTTGCCCAAGGGCAAAATTTCGCCAAAAGTGGTCAGGAACGACAGTAAGCTCTTCCTTCCTTGGGAAGGAAGTCACTGGGCAGGGACCTCTGCACCAATGGTGGCTTGGGCTGCAAGAGAAGCTGGACAGCTGCTGCCTGCTTTTGAGGGGTATTTTCAGCCCCTCAGACTCAGAGGGACATATAAAACCTAAGCCCTTTATTTACCCATTTCCTCATTCCTCTGGGCATCCCTCCTGCTTCCTCACCGATGTGTTCTGAAGTTCTCCTCAGCATTTGTTCACTCCTTATAGATTAGACCAGGAGTAGTCAATCCTGGCTCTTTTATGACTCGTGGACTTCAACTCCCAGAATTCCTGAGCCAGCTTAGCTGTCTCAGGAATTCTGGGAATTGAAGTCCACGAGTCATAAAAGAGCCAAGGTTGACTACCCCTGGATTAGACTTATCACTCACTAGAACTGTTTTAAAACAAGGATTTATCTTTTCTTTTTAAAAATGGTGCCAGATATGGGTTGGCAATTGTTTTTAAAAGTCACCGAGACCATCAAAACAAGCAAGTGAGCGAGAAAGCAAGACACCGTTCACAGCAGGGAAGAAATTCTGAAGAACCTCTTCATGTTTTGCTGTAGCCTCCATGGCAATTTTTTTTTTTTTTTGTTCTGCCTGGATCCTTCTATAGATCCTGGTTCTTTTGCCCCAACAGCTTGATGCTGGGTAGGACTGGTTTCCTCTCCTCTACAAGGGCTGCAGTTTCCTCCCTGTTGCTAGTGAACATGGAAGCAGAATGGGTGAGGATATCATGCGGGCTGACTGCTCCTTAGCTGACAAGGTACCCAATACATTGGGGCTTTGTAGGGAGGGAAGAAGAGGGGAATCTAGCTGAGGAATCCAAGCACCTAGGACAGTGGTTCTCAACCTTTTTAATGCCGCGACCCCAACTGGTTGTAAGTCGAGGACTACCCAACTGGTCGTAAGTCAAGGACTACCCAACCGATCATAAGTCGAGGACTTTCCCTGCCAGGGAGCGCCGCGCATGTGTGGTGCTGCCCCCTGTGCCGGCTGAGGCATAGCTGGCAAGTGGCAGAGACGGCACAGGCCAACCACTGGCTGGGCCCGCCGGGCCCCACGCATGCCAGCAACCCTCCCTGCACCCGCCAGCCTCCCACCCCTGGCCCTCTTTTACTTACATTTTTAGTAGTTGCTCAGCAGGGAGGGGTGGAAACTTCCAGACAGCTCGCCTTCGCTGCAGACAACTTGCAGCACCGTTTGCAGAATGGGACTTTTGGCGGGCTCAGCAGGGCAGAGACAGCCTGGACAATTCCTATTGGCTTTTGAAAGCCAATAGAATTAGACTCTATTCAAGAGAGTCTATTCTATTGGCTTTCAAAAGCCAATAGAATAAAAGGGAGTAGCACAGCTAAGGAAAAGTGGGGAAAAAATGGTGGACTGCGTTGTTTGGCAACCCCCGTGAAATGGTTGTTCGACCCCAAATGGGTCCCAACCCACAGGTTGAGACCCGCTGACCTAGGAGCACAGAGCAGGGTAGGTTACTATGATGGCAAAGCCAGGGTGGTGAGGCTGCTGCCTAGTGAATTCCTAGTAGATGGGAGGACAGATCCTGGCAGGTGGAGGGGATTTTAAGGGGGCAGAGTCATCTTTGTCCAGGACCAGGTGGTCTTTGATGAACTGGTGGCTCTCCCTGCTATATGACTGTCTTTGTACTTACTGCTGCTTCTTTTGCTTTTGCCTGCTACCCAGGCCATTCAAGATATCACCCTGCATTTGCCAGACCCTGCTGCATGCCTTAGGGAAAGCAAACATTAGCTTTTCCTCCTGGAGTTATATGTTTGCTTGGCTGGAAGGGGAACAAGGCTAAGGGAGCCTATCGGTTGTTACTTGTCCTGTTTAAAACTTGTTAATGCAAGTTGTCCTGCATTAAAATGATAATATAGCACTTGTTCCTAAGGCAGAAGAAGACTTGGCTATTGGGGCAATAAATTTTATATCCGCATATTTTTCTGTCAGCCCAAAGACTAGAGGATATCTGGCCATAAAGAACAGGGACCCCGTGACTCAGAACAGTGACGATGGAAATAGGATAGGAATTGGCAATCAGGACATCAAATGTCATACCAGCATTGTTTTGGGATGACTTAAGGATGGGTGGATACTTTAACTCAGAAGCAAGGAAAGCCTTTGATAGTGAATAAATTAGAAGTGAACAGTAGATAATGAATACAATACATTGCTGATCTGTGCAATGGCAGCACTCCTTCCAGGTTTCCAAGCATACAAAAGTGTCTTCTAAATTTCTGAAAGTTCTCTTTCCTTGCAAATAGGCTTCTGTTTTTCTACATTATTCTCAGAAAGCATTAATACTTAACTTGCAACTGTTCTGCTAAACCTTGCCAAACTTTTGACAGAAAGCCTTACATTATTCCCTTTCCTAAAATGGCAAAGTCTGGTCTAGATTATATTACTGTTAGATGGGCTGATGGGTGGCTGAATGACCACATGTAAAGACTGAGGGCCGTGTTGTATTGATTGTATTGAGGGAACAGTTGCAGGTTGCTGTGCTAGGCCTTGTGCATGAATATTTTTTTTTATTAAAAATTTTTAAAATTTTACAATAAAATTCCCTTCCCCAAACCCTCCCAACCCACCCCAATACCCTCCCCCAATCTTCCCAGAGCTGAATACAGGCTTAATTAAAACTTAAAAGAAAAAATTTAAACACCAATAAACCATAAACAAATTTGATTATAGTCATTAAACAAATTATAAAATACTTTAACACCAATATATATAAAAAACAGAAAGAGGAAAAAAAAAGAAACAAGAAGAAGAAAAAAAAAGAAAAAAAGAAAAAATGGTAATAATAATTATACTTCTAATTATACTTCTAAATAATATCTTAAACTTTAAATATAAATTATTCAAAAACTAAATAATATTTTTTATATTGTACTTATATTGTATGAAATTTATCCATCTTTTCCACACCAAAAAATACTTCTCTTGCGATTGCTCTTTCAAAAAAGCCGAAATCTTTGCCATTTCCGCTAAGTAGGAAACTTTAAAAAACCATTCTTGCAAGGTAGGCAAAGATTCCTTCTTCCAACACTGCCCTATTAACAACCTAGCCGCTGTAATTAAATTTAACATTAATATAGTCTCTTTGTTATCACAATCCGAAACAATACCCAGCAAAAACAATTGTGGGGTAAATTTTATCCTTCTTTTAAAAATTCTTTGAATATTCCACCATATCTTAATCCAAAAAGCTTTTATGTTTTTACATGACCACCAAATATGATAATAAGTAGCATCCAAGCAACCACATCTCCAACATTTAGGCTGCAGATTTGAATACATGTGCATGAATATTTTGTCAGTGACTTGGATCAGGGAGTTGAAAGAACACAAAGTTGAGAGATTTGCTAATATTTTGTAGGAAAGAGAAGAGATTACAAAAAAATCTAAGCAGGCTTGAGCCGTGGCCTGAAATGAATAGGTTAGAATAAAACAGGGAGAAATGTAAAATTTTGCATCTGAGTAGAGAAAAAAAAAATCAGACACTTGTATAGAATGGGGAAAAACTTGGCTTGGCAGCATTGTATGTAAAAAACCTAGGTAAACTTGTTGAGCATGTTTAACATGAATCAACAGTGTGAAACTACTGATAAAAAGTCAACCGTTGGAAGCATAGACTCTACTTATGGGAAGGAATTGCTCCATTTGAATCTCTCCTATCTAAATAACTTTGAATATTGTGTCCAACAGGAGAGGTACAGGCTCCAACAGATAGTTAGGACTGCAGGAAAATAAGTGCAACCAACTTGCTTCACTGAGGACCTGTATAATGCATAAGCCAGAAAGAGGCTGAGAAAATATTAAAGACCCCTCATATCCTGGACATAAACAGTTTCAACTCCTCCCCTCAGGACACTGCTATAGATATTGCATGCCAAAACAACTAGACACAGGGGTAGTCTTTTCCCCCCATGTCATCTTTCTGCTGAATAGCTAATTCCCACAGCACTGTCTATGAATGCTGAAAGATATTTACCTATGTAATAGGGCTGTATTGCTATTGTCCTTCTCATTTTTTCATTTTTCTTGTCTTCTCATATTTTCTATTACTTTCTCCTATTGGTATCTTGTGATTTATTACTTTGTATCTTATGATTTATGATTTATCACTTTGTTATTTGTATGTACATAGAGAGCTTATGTATGTACATTGAGAGCTTATGTTTATATGCACACTGTATATTTGTATGTACACTGAGAGCTTATGCTCCAGAGACAAATTCCTTGGGTGTCCAATCACAATTGGCCAATAAAGAATTCTATTCCAGTTCTGGGCATCACCGCTCAAAAAGGATAGTAAATTAAAATGATCTCAGAGGTGAGCTATCAAGATGAGGAATCTGAAATTTACAACACTTAGAAACTAAGTATGTATAACCAACAAAAAGGCAACTGAGGGAAGAAAGGTTCAAATATCTAAAATCTTGTTACATTATTTCCTGTTGCACAGATGGCATGATAACAACTGACAGTTAGAATTACAAGGAAGTATGTTAACATTTGATGCAAGAAATAAGAGAAAAGGCTGATCTGTGCAAACAGGTTGCCTCAACAGAGGAATCCATATATTTGATCTAGACCAACGTTTCTCAGCATAGATTTCAATGCCCAGAAACCCCCAGTCAGCAATAAAGACTTAAACTCTTAAGAGATGCCACTGAGAAACACTGATTCAGACAGAAGTGGGCCATCACCATGACCAAAGTGGAGGAAGCCCTTGAAATCAGGAAATGGATTTCTTAAATTGGCTTTAAGGTTGCAAGACAGTGCAGAAAAATTGAAAGGCAACATCATGACAACATGGCATATACAAAAGTGGTTAATAAGAGCCATGGTGGCACAGTGGTTAGAATGCAGTATTGCAGGCTAACTCTGCCCATAGTCAGGAATTCGATCCTGACCGGCTCAAGATTGAGTCAGCTTTCCATCTTTCTGAGGTCAGTAAAATGAGGACCCAGATCGTTGAGGGCAATATGCTAACTCTGTAAACTGCTTAGAGAGGGTTGTAAAGCACTGTGAAGCAGTATATAAGTCTAAGACTTCAGTGTTTCTCAACCTTGACAATTTTAAGGCATGTGGAATTCTGGGAGTTGAAGTCCACATGCCTTAAAGTTGTCAAGGTGGAGAAACACTGGTCTAAGTGCTATTGCTCTTCATAAGCGATGTGAAAAACTGACAGTGGTGATGCTCACAATGAACATATACAGACACTCCAAAGCAGGGATTCCCAACCTTGGCAATTTCCAGATACATGGATTTTAACTGCTAGAATTCCACAGCATAGACTTGCTGAGAATTCTGGGAGCTGAAGTCCATTCACCTTTCACTTGCCAAGGTTGGGAAACACCACTGCAAAGGAAAGACAGGGCATGCGAACAAAAGCACACGGAATACCTCAAACGAGGCCAAACTCCCGGGCTGCTTACCCAGCAGTCTTCACCGATGACCTCTAACCTTACCAATCCGAAGTTCTGCACCTGGGAGTTGTGGTCCTTGGGAAGGCGCCGAGTTGGGAGAATCCGGCTGTCGTTATACACTTTGCCGCGTGAGAGTTGACCAACGGCGGGAAAATGCCAGCGGCATCGAAACTAGGGGGGTGGGTGGGAAAGGCCAGGAGCACGTGGCTGGAGTTGCCGGTCAGAGGTAAGTCCGAGGGAAGCTCCGTGCCAATTTAAAAGGCGGCTTTCCCCGCCAAACACGGAGCCTTCGCGTAGCGTGGCAGAGGGGCGCCGTCCACGGAAGAGCGCGTTTTCTCCTTCGAGGCTTAAAGGCGCGCGAGTCCCGCAGCGAGAATGAAAGCAGCCTGGCGGAGTTGGAGGCGATTTAAACCCTTAAACCGAGGCGTGGTCGGATCTGGAAAAGCGGGAACCTCCGTGGTTGGCTTGGTTTCCTTTCAAGCTCTCGGCCTATCGGCGCCCTCCTGCTCCCCTGCAGTCTCCTCCGGTCTCTTCGGAGAAGAAGAGGCTGCGTCTCTAAGGCCGCCGGCACTCAAATCCCCACTAAGCCGTGGCGCTCCTGAGGTGATCCTGGTATGTATCGTATTTGCTACAGTTACAGAGGTGGGGGAGTGTAGGGCAGATGGTTGCCTCGTGGAGCTCTTTGGAAAACGGTTTTCATTTTTTCTCCCCTCCCCTTCGGTCGTGTCTGACTCTCAGAGGACAAGTCCCTGCAGTTTTCTTGGCAAGGTTTTACAAGCATTATTTGCCATTGCCTCCTTCCTAGGGCTGCGAGAAAGTGACTGGCCCAGAGTCACCCAGCTGGTTTTGGACCTGCGGCTGGACTAGAACTCAAGCTGGTTTCTAACCATCACTCCAAACTGGCTCTCATAGATTTTCATTGTTGTTGTTAGTTGCAAAGTTGTGTCCCCATGGACAAGGTTCCTCCAGGCCTTCCTGTCCTCTACCATCTTCTGGAGTCCATTTAAGCTCACGCCTACTGCTTCAGTGACTCCATCCAGCCACCTCATTCTCTGTCGTCCCCTTCTTCTATTGCCCTCAATCTTTCCCAGCATTAGGCTCTTCTCCAGTGAGATTTTCATTAAGGCCATTTATAATCTGGAGGTGCAAGCTCCCCCCCCCATGTTTGTTTGTACCAACCCTGTGAAGTAGCTGGGCTGAGAGATGGTGAGAGATAGAAGTCACCCAGGGAGCTTTGATGGCTCAAGTGAGCTTGTACTTGAATCTACCTAATTCAACTCCTTCTCCCATAGACTGCTGCCTAGTCTTTTCCCGTCTTCTAAATGCAATCAGTAAAATAAGTAAGGCTGAGTATATCCCTGAATGAAGGATTGCTTCTTCCATCTCCTCCTCTTTTCATTGTTATGACAGTATTAAAAATGCACATAGATCCACTCTAGGCATTATCAGTCCCTAGTTTATCGTCACAACCACCCCCTATCTTGGTTGAGAATGATGGGAATTATGGTTCCATTATCCTGAAGGATACAAGTTGGGGAATATATCCCAAGTTCTGTCAATGGTTGTATCCTAACTATTTTATACAATACACTTGCAACTCTGACATCTGTGAGATAGAAAACAGAGGTCACAGCACCGGGGTTGGAAGCCAAGAGACTCTGAATTCTACATTTGCCTACAATCTTCTCTATCCTGGTGTTCTGGTGATATATTTTTGACTGCAATTCCCAGCATTTTCAGCCATTAACAAACAAGCTGAAAATTAGAAGCAAATTAGAAGCTTTTTGAACTCAGGAAAACTAGCTCTTGCACAAACTTTTAAGACTTACTCCTTAGATACTTTGTTCTCAAAACCTAGGGCATTGCTTTAGGATAAATGGTTTGAGTTTTTCATTTTGCTGCCACATGGTTCTAGCTGAGGTTACAATGGCAGTACTGTAATGCCTCACATGGCTCCTGTTAAATCCTATATATTTGGAAAATTATGTCAGCTACAATGTTAAATTCAAACTTGGGATGCAGAAAGCTATCCTTCCTTCCTTCCCTCCCTCCTCCCTCCCTGCTTTTGCTTATATATTACAAGAAGCCTATACTGTAATTGGCACACAGTGCAGTGTGTTTTAGAGTTCTTGCTTTAATTGATATGAAATATAAATTACAACAAAGAAATAATAAAAGACAAAATATTACCTTGTATTAAATCTGAAGTTTTCTTTTTTCCCCAAAAATTTCATCCTATAAACCTCACTTTTGTCTAATTGTTTTTTTAAGGAGTTTATTTTCTAATAATTCATGTTTGCTAATAAATCATCCATAATATGACCAGGATCCCTTTGAGTATTTGAGATCAAAATGGTTGTACTATTAGGCTGCTGTGCAATAGTATGAATATGCATGAGATTTTTTTTTTTAAGATTGCAGATGCTTTGCATAATGATTTGGGGTTCTTTTCTCCAAGTTCTTGTACAGCTGTCAAATAATCTAAGGATTTAGATGTCCCTAAGCAGCCATTTATATGATGGATTGTAATGACTCTGTAGTTTCTCTGGAGCCATTATGGTTGATCAGGTCAAATACCAGCTTTTCAAAACGTCTTTAAACCAAAGGGCAGCAATGATGCATTTTAAATTGTTGCTGGATTCACCACATCCAGTTAGCTGTGTAAAGCTTTTATGGGATCAAGTCAGTCCAAGAGCACAACATTCCCCAAAGGCTAAGTTACTGAGACATTTCACTGAGTTCAATTGAGCCAGGTGAATGTGTACAAAATTGCCACCTTAGGTTGCAGTCAGACAAGTTGACTACCATTGAACTAATTGGTCAGCTCTTTGTTTCCAATCCTGAGGAAATTTAATAAGGGATCTCTTGCCAGCCTCTGTTCTAGTGTTTTCCTACTTTAGAAATACCCAAAAGAGGTTGTTAGACAAGAGCTATAGTAATAGGGAGGAGCTATAGATGCAAATGAGCCAAGATCCTCCCGCCCACTCACCCACCATGCCTCACTCTTCCATTGAGCCAGTGTTTGCTTATTTCATGGCTTCCATGAAGCCTTCAGTTGGAGGTTCTCCTATTGGGCAAAATACACTCCTTCAGTCTTTCCCTTAACAGATCCAGCAAAAAGGGAGCTCATTAATGTTGCCTTTATAGTCACATATTATATTAAGGATTTCAAAAGCAATGCAAATTATACTTCCCATCCCTGTTTTATCTTGACAATATAAAGAATTTAACCTGTCTCAAGATCACTCAGCAACTTCATGGCTCAGCCAGACATTTAACCTTGAGGTCTTTGCAATCCATACCTAATACTCAATCTTACTGCACAGTTGGTGAACTAACAGGTGGAGGGGGTGAAGTTTATTGGTGGTAACTGAGATGGGAGGACTAGGGATAATAAGTTTAAAATAAATTAAGACAAGACAGAGCTGCTATTGGTAAATAGAAAGTAGATTCTGGAATTGAGTTCAGCCTGTTGTGAATGAGATTGTATTTTTTCTGAAAAAAATACAAGGAGAATTTCTTGATCCTCAGCTGTCACAGTGATAATTAATGCTAGAGCATAATTGCACCTGGAGTGCTTGTTATGATTTTTCTTCAGCCAGTCAGAGTGGGTGCAGGTAATCCACAACTTACAGTCACAATTGATCCCTAAATTTATGTTGCTAAGTAAGAAATTTGTTGAGTTTTGCCCCATTTCTTGCCACATTTGTTAAGTGAATCATTGCCGTTGTTAAATTAGTAGCATGGTTGTTAAGTGAATCCGGCTTCCACATTGACTTTGCTTGTCAAAAGGTTGCAAAAGGGGATCACATGACCCCGGGACACTGCAGCCATCATAAATATGAGTCAGTTGCCAAGCATCTGAACTTTGATCACATGATCATGGGGATGCCGCAACGGTCAAAAGTGTGAAAAATGGTCATAAGTCACTTTTTTTAGTGCTGTAGTAACTTTGAAAGGTCACTAACAGAACTGTTGTAAGTTGACTACCTATATTATGTCTTGGTTAATAGAATGGAATCATGAAAAGCATTAACTAGTGCAAAATGATCACAGGATCACAGTGCCCATGCAACATTGAAAAATCTACTAGTTGTGTATTGGGCAAAATGTAACATTTTTGGTATTGACCTTTGAACCCTAAACAACTTGGGACCTAACCACTGAAAGGTATTTCATGACAAGTCTTACCAGCTATTAAGATCTGTACTCAGTGTTCTTCTGAAGATAGGCTTACTGTTGGAAACTTAAATTTACAGCACATTGAAAAAAGGCTTCTCCGACATTGCTCTCAAGCTGTGGAATGTGCTCTCTTGAGAGTTGTCTGTTGCTCCTCCTCTCTCAGCATTTAGAGAATCTGAAAAAAAAATATGCCTTTTGCCAAACTTTTACGTGTATTCATTAATGTTAGCATTAATTTAATTGTTAAATTTAATTTAATTAATTTAACTTTTCATATTCTGTTCTGGTTGTTGTTAGCCATCATGAGTATTTGCTGAAGTAGAAAGATAAGATATAACTTTATTTTTTTAATCTCCTTAATTCTAAAGCGAGATTAACTGAGTAGAAAGGAATGAATATGCTGCTGGAAGCAGGCTTGAAATCTGTTCATTGCCTAGCAAAAAAGTAAACATATCTAGTTTTCATTTCCTAGTCACGCATATCAAAGGCCCATATAGTAATATTATTCCAAGTTGCAGAAAGAGTTGTGTTAGCTTGACGAATGATAACAAACTGTCAGCAAACCTTATTTTTCTTTTGAACGTAGGATGGCAATGTAAGACAGCTCTTTCTTATATCTTATAGTAGATCGCAGAGAAACAGGATTTGCTGAGGTCAAATGAATTTACATAAATCCAAAAGTATACTTTTCTTATTCTAAATGGGGAACAGAGCCAGTTTAATGTAATGGTTAAGGCATCAGGTTAGAAACCGGGGACCTTGAGTTCTAGGCTAAACTTAGCCATGAAAGCCAGCTGGAAGCTCTTGGGCCAATTGCTCTTTCTCAACCCTGGGAAGAAGGCAATGGTGAATTAATTCTGAAAAACCTTGACAAGAAAGCTGCAAGGTCTTGTCCAGGCAGTCTCTGAGAATTGGACACGATTGAAGGTACCACGTTTCCCCGAAAATAAGATTTAAAATAAGCCCTAGCATGATTTTTCAGGATGCTCATAATATAAGCCTTACCCACAAAAGAAGCCCCAGTTAAGATCATCAGCCAGCGAACGCATTTAGTACCGTATTTTCCTGAAAATAAGACCTAACTGGAAAACAAACCCTAATGCATCTTTTGGAGCAAAAATTAATATAAGACCCAGACTTATTTTTGGGAAAACACAAGTAAGTAAAAAAATGAGGAGAAAAATCCCAATTAAGGACACCATTGGATTATTGATTCTAGCACTGGATTCTGATTCCTGAGGGATTCCCTGAAAACAATTGATTTTAATACTATCCCAAGATACTTTGCTGACAAAAGAGAGAACAAACTGGAATCCTACTAATTTCTTGGAAAGGAACTGGCAGTTGAATGGCAGTATTAACTGGCAGTATTAACTATAAGAAAGTAGTTAGAAGGCAGCTTAACAGACCCAGAATAGTCTCCCTGAAACAGAGTTTGGTGCTGGTGTGAGACACTGCTTTACTTAGTGTCAGCAGCTGTGGTGGTCTCAAACATAACTAAGTTGAATCTCCCATGTCTTTTTTTTAAATATCATATTTAACAAATATTTTTTTAAATACCATATTTAACAAATTTTGCTTAACAGTGTTGGTTTAACCATTAGCCACGAAAGTTAAAAATTGTTTTTAAATGCCCTCAGAGCCACCACTGGGACTTCGGAAGTTGCACCAAATAATTAAAAAGAATACTATGCAGAATTTAATTTCAAATTCCACTACTTCTTACCTCACCAAAACCTTCCCATCTGACAAAGATAGCTTTCCTAATGCCATAATCGGAAACGCTCTGTGGTGGTTTCCCCACCACATCAGTCACAGCTGTGGAGATGCTGCAATCCTTATTATCTAGATTAAACATATTTAGAGTGCTAAAGCTCTGCTGGTACTAAGTCCTTATTGTGTCTATAATGCAATAAGCTTTAAAAACAAACTTCTCTCTGTCCATCTGAAACACAACCTTTTGCCACTTGTAGAACTGGCACTGGTGAACGAGGCTGTTCACAAAGAGGTTGCACCCTAAACGCAGGTTTATATCATAGACAGAGTCTTGGCTATGATATAAACCTGCATTTAGGGTGCAATCCCTTTGTGGGCTTAAAGCCAGATGTCTCTCAGAGCTGGCAAACAAGAAGAAATTGGACCACTTTCCCCTTCCCAGGCTGCATTTATCAAGGAGCTCATCAAGGAGCAGAAAAATCATTGAGTGAAAAGTTAACTATTGTAACCTGATTGTCTTTTTTTTAAATCTTATCTATTCTTTTAGTCTCGGAACTTTACTAACCTATCTAGTAATTAGCCATAAGAAACATCTGATAGGTATTGATACTATGATACTACTATGATACTATGGCATAAAGACACTTCTTAGAATTTCAGAATTTGGGGAGGAGATGCTGCAATCCTTATTATCTAGATTAAACATATTTAGAGTGCTAAAGCTCTGCTGGTACTAAGTCCTTATTGTGTCTATAATGCAATAAGCTTTAAAAACAAACTTCTCTCTGTCCATCTGAAACACAACCTTTTGCCACTTGTAGAACCCTAGTGTGTGAAATAGAGACACCAAAACCCCAAACCCTGCTTCCTAGTCATGGCGTCTGTTCTGTAGAGCAGACTTTCTCCAGATGTTCCTCAGTGGTAGTTTTCTGGAAGGCAGTGAGAAGCACCTTCCTTCAAAGAGGTCTTGCAGCCAGATTTTGTTACCTTGTTGCATTACACTTTATTTCTCACTTATTTTACTGATCAGGGAAATTGTTTTGCATAATGTGGTTTACTGTGATCATTTTATTGGGCTTAATGTCCTTGCAAGTTACACTGAGTATAAAAGATTCAGCAGCATGCACATTTAAGATCATTTAATAACAGCAATGCTAATTAGAAATGTAGACTACCTTGCAAAGCGGACTTCTTATTTAAATCACCTAGGACTAGGTGAAATATAAATCCATTAAAGAGATATTATGTCATAGATTGAAGATGAGCTCTCTGGTTTTCTGGAAGGCCTCTAAAACCTTTCCCATATATTGTCTCTTATAGCAGTACTATCATGTGTCACTATCAAACTCTTTCATTGTGAAGGCCACCATGAAGGTGTAAGAAGCACAAGCAGAATCTCTGTCTGGCAAACCAAAGGTAAAGGTCAGTCTTCTTCTCAACTGACCTAAGAGGGCTTGTTTTTCCTAAAAGTCGCATGCCTCCTTAGGGCTTGGTGCTCTTTTCTGTCTTCAGAGAGAGAATGCAGAAAACAAGCAGTCTTGCCTTCTTCACACAGATGGAGAACATCCACTTCTGTATCTAAAAGGAGAACAAGAGAAGTGAAAAGTTAATGAGTTGATGCATCTCCTGGTGAAAGTTATATGTTCACCCTCTCATCTATTTCTTATACTTATGCTGTTTTTTTTTTCAAGAGCTAAAAGCAGCAGGCAGCAGAGTAGGGTACTGTTTTGAGGAGAGATTCTGTGTTTTTAAATCCTGACATTTTTAAAATGGCTCAAAGGTTGTTCCAGGGAATAATTATACAGGAATATGTATTCTGCTTAAAAAGCAAAGGACAATTTGGAACTCCCTTTGACTGTACATCGTACCAAGTGGACAGTCACTGAAAAGCCTCCACATATTTTCCTTTTCTCTGTTGTGTAAACAGCCATTTCCAGGGGCCTCATCCTTACCTGCTGTGCTTTAGCCATAATCATCTCGGGACCCCTGCCCCCAACCTTGGTATAGATGGCTGATGGTTCTAGGCTTATTTCAAAATTTAGTAGGCCAAATCAGTGTTGTTTGGATGCTCTCTTGCTCAATCTCTGAAGTGATGCCCTGGAGTTGTTTCTTACATCCTTTAGCTGATGGAGCCATTGAATATAAGAGATTGAGGAGGTTCTAATGCCACACCAGGAGTTGAAAATGATACGCATTTGAACAAGGCCATGACTAAATTTACCTAGTAACATCACTTCATATTTCCTGTTTTTTGATGGAGTCCTAGGAAAATTCTTTTTCGAAGGTATAAAAATAAATGCGCAGACACAGTCATGGCTATAATATTAGGATCCCAGCTGAGGCACATAAAAGCAGAGGAAGTTGACTCTTAATATAGCCATGTATGCTTGAAGCATTGCCTATAAAGGTCATCCACCAGAGGTTGTTCCTCTAGCCTCTGACCCCAGGTGATCAGTCATAGGAAATGCCTGGGCCTAAACATTTCACTGAATATCTGTAGTTTAAATTTTGTTTCTCATGGCTGCTTTAAGGTATGAGTTGTGTACAAATTTACACTAGAAGAATAATTGTATACTGTGAAAGAAAAGAAGGGGAAGGGGGGGAAGGTAAGACGAAGTATCACAATCTTTAAGAATGTGCGCCATCTGCTGGTAGAGGGTTCAGTTACTATATGCCAGAATCTTTATTGTCTCTGCCTTTAAACCTTTAATTGTCACTTAACAACTATGCACACAAATTAATGGGCTAATGTTGATGTTTGTCTCTGTGTGTATGTATGTATGTTTGTGTGTGTGTGTGTGTGTGTGTGTGTGTGTAGCAATTTAGATATCTACATAACACTTATACCATTAAGTTCTATCTTCTGAGGGAAAGCTTTAGGATACATTTTTCACTTGGCTAATTTCTTTCCTTAAATTTCAGCACGTTTTGTTCTCTTGTATAAACTTCCATCCAGAGTCATGTTTATACCAGTCCTTCCTGTCCAATGCCAGTTATTTTTAACAAGCCAAGTTTTTCTTTCTTTCTTTCTTTCTTTCTTTCTTTCTTTCTTTCTTTCTTTCTTTCTTTCTTTCTTTCTTTCCTTCCTTCCTTCCTTCCTTCCTTCCCTCCCTCCCTCCTCTATCTCTGTCATCTGTCTTTCTCTCTCGCTCTATCATTTGTCTGTCCATCCATCCATCCATATCAGTGGGATGGAAGGATTAACTACATTGATTGCTTCAGGCAGCCACTTGTTAGTAAGAGATGCCATCAAGGGCAATATTGTCCTTACTTCCTTGCTATCTTTGAGCAGGTCAGGAGGGTACCCTCTGGGAATCATAGGCAGAAAAAAAAAGTCATCTCCCCGGCTGACCTTGAGAATTTCCTGACTGAAATCTAGGTAAATTTTGCAGCTTAGCAATTGGATGCGGGTAAGTGAGAATCAGAGAAACATTTGGGCTCAGCCTTAAAAAATCTGTACTTTATGTATATTATATGTACATACAGGAGGAATAAACATGATTCCATAATGAATGGAATCAAAAGACTAACACTTATAAAGGCTATTGGTGAGCTACTGAGCTTGGCGACTATCATTGTCATGACATTATTTGGAAGTCAATTCATAACTGGTCATCAAGGTCAATATAGTTTTGGTACTCTGGATAAGAGAAGATTTTTTTTGTACTTTGGATATTGCAACATGCCATTCTTTTTAAATGGCTTGAATGAACTAGTATGTGGAGACCCAGAGATACATTAAGCCAGGGGTGTCAAACTGTCAGCTTACGGGCCGGATGTGTCATGGCAAAACCACACCCACCCTATTGCCAGCAATGGGAAAAAAGTTGTGATATGTTGCATCACGTCACATGACGTTGCGAGTTTGACACTCCTGCATTAAGCCAATCATAAAATGCATTCTGGTTTCTTGAAAAATCTGTTCATACTGGGAAGTAAAATCTATGGCAGATAAATGTGCTTTATTTTTGTGATTTAATAAAAAGTTCCTTATGAGAAGGGACATCCCAGAGAGAGAATTATAGGTTGTTATTATAGTTTGTTCCACAGTCAGACAGTTGTTTAGGCTGGATTAGGCATTTTTGTACATCTGCTGAGTCCTTCCCAAGGACCTGGAATAGGCAGTTATTTGATTGTGTTAAACGTATCATTGCAGGATATAAGCTGTTTTCCAAGTAAAATTGCCTTTTGCAATTGACTGATGGTGATTTGATCAATGCCTATGATGTTCAAAGGATATTATTATTTAAATTTATATGCTGCCCAATTCCCAGCAATCTGCAGTACAGAACTATGGAACTTTTGAACAAAAGCATACCAGAGATTTAAGGTTCCTTCAAAATATTGGTTTCATTTACAGATATTTAATTAGGGGAAGAGTAGAAGGAAACAGACTTTCCAATGAATCAGAAAATGTTTTTAGTGAAGAACCCAAGCATCTCCCTATGCATTACTTCAGTTTCATCTAAATCTAGTTGCAAACACAAATACATGCATTTTCTTTTTCTTTTTTTGTGTTTGTATAATGTTACTGTTTTATAAAAACACCAAGCAAATACAACACCTGCTCCTTGGAGGGGTATCAAAATTCCTCATTTTGCAGACATGACAGAAATGGAAAGCCGGGGCTCATTTTGGCTCCTCTTGTGACATAGTAACCAACACAATTGACCTGACTAACACAAGCCAGCCAGCATTATCCATTACAGTATTATTCAGTTACATGAAAAACATTACATTGGGCTAAGGTCACAACAAAAAACAGAACAGTTATTAATAGAGTGATAAGCCACTATTAATTACTATGGAATAGTCTCTGAAGCACTGTTGTCCAATAAAGGCACAACTTTGTGGCTAGAGCGCTTCCACAGATTCCAATTGCTTGGCCAAATTCACTATGTGTCGACAGTGTACTTATGAGGCAAAGGAAAAACTATGCACCCGAAGTTCCTGGTGAACTTCCTAAAGGTTATCTGTTTGCAGGAGATACCTACTAAGTTATGAAACAGAGCTGGCTTTACAGAGAATTACCAGTTGGTTTAGGATTTAAAAAAAAATGTTTTTCAGGCCTATCAAATGAACATGATGTTTACTCTTTTTGAAAAGCAATGGTTTTAAAGAAATGCCTTGTTTATCTCTTCAGTGTGGCATGTCATGGAAATGTAAGAGGAAAGGCTGGAATTTGAATTGTGAGGAAGTGCAAGAACTTGAATCAAGCTATCCCTTTTCTAACCCATCTGCACTCTCTTTGCTTTGGCTCCTGTGTTAGGATATTCACCTAGAAATGGTGTGTAAAGAGATGATACTTCCCCAATATTCCTCCCTGTACCTTACAAGCATTCTCAGATGCCCAAATCTGGATGGATGAAAACTTTCCTATGGGAAGCCATTTCTTAGCCCGTCTTCTGCTGCTTGGGTTTGTGGCTGAATTATTTCACTTTTAAATTGCTATTTCAAGTTTTTGATAAATGCTCAAATTTATCTCAGTTCAATTAATGTATTAATATGTGCAATTAGTACATTTTCTTTTAAAAATGTATCTTTAGAACAAGTTTGTCAACACCCTTTTATTAGGAAAGCAGTAGAAATTGCCTTCTGTAGTTGTGAATGTTTCCTGAAAGATTTGGGATCTAAATTGAAGAGCATTTTTTTTTTTTCATATTACTGTTGGGATTCTCCTTCCAAATATATGGGGTGATGAGCAGTAGAGAAGTCATAGCCACAGATGGAGTTACTGATAACCTCTTCCTGTCCATGAAGGGCAGGGAAAGGGGACCGGTTGATTCAGTGCCATGTGCAAATACAACCTCATTTTTTCCAGCCTTCAGCTCTCTTCATGAAAATAATTCGTATAATTTTGCGACCATTGAGAGAAATACATCAACTGTAGCATACAGTCTTAAAAAAAAAGTAACATGTTTTTTTTTAAATGATCATTCTGAAAACAAGCTAAGATACAAAGAGAAAATTCCAGAACTAATGATCTGTACAGTGCTTTGGATTTGATTTGGAAGAGATACTTTGGAATATGGTCCCTTTCTATGACTCATTAAAATGTCCACATCATTTCCCAAAATCACACAGTCTCCATATCTATGATTCAGCCTCAGCCTCCTTATCTAATTGCCTAATTAACTTCAGTCCATGTCTTTTCCCAAGGAGGGCAAGGTCAGCCAACTTTCCATCCCAGGCATATTAGCTATACTACTAAAAAAAATAGATGCATCATTTTCAAATTAGCTCTAAACTTAGTATGTTTTGCGAAACTCTCAGTGTTCCTCACCATGGGTATCGTCACGTTGGCTTGGGCTGTTTTGAAGAATTTTGATTCAACTTATGTGAAATCACATATTGCCTGTCACTTCCTGAGCAGATGGACAGATCTAACAGCCAGACCCATCCAAACTTTAAATGACAATTTTTCTCTGCTCGTGGAAAAATATGAGAAAAATCAAGCACTCTTTAAGTTACCATTAATGCTTCAGAAGCAGAGTGTGTCTGTCCTAAAAAATAATAAGTGAAAGGTGATGATCAGTCAGTTGTATTGCCAGGGTGGGAGACACGTTGGTCACTATACTCATTTTATAGGAAAACACACGTAACGATGTATGCTACCATAGAAGACTGCATAGAGGTAATAGCTGACGAGCAATTTGTGCCCTTGAAAGAAGATGTCCAATTAGGCATGGTTTTAAATTCTGGGCATGAGGCAATTCTAAAACGTTGTATGACTGAGACAAATCTATAGAGCATGAAGAAGGAGCCCCAGCAGCACAAAATTAAGGCCAGACAGTTGCTGAGAAACTAATATGGTTAAGGATTCTGGATGGAACAACTGATATCTTCTTTATCGTATGCCATTGGCAAGAGAAATAGCAAAGAAAAACTTTATTCTGGTTGGCACATTGAAGAACAAACAAACCAGTAATTTCACCCATGTTCTTTGCCCACAAACCCACAGCAACATTTTTGGTCTTTACCAAGATTTGACATTTATACGTTCTGTGCCAAAAGGACAGCAATTCTTTCTTCGATGCATAATGATGTAGCCAACTCAACCCAGACTTCCAAGTCTGAAGTCATTCTTCACTCTAATAAAACCAAATGCAGTAGGAACACCTGTGAACCAATGGTTTCCCCATACGTCTTCAGGCATATGATCAAATGGCAGCCAATGATGCTTTTTCAATTTGCTGAAATTGTGTAGAAGCTGAACAATCCATGATGACATCGTTAGTAGATAGTCTGAATTCTGTGAGTAGGCAGGTGGGCAGAATCCTGTGAGTAGAAATGTTGGCAAACACATGTATGCATACACAAAGAAAACAGGCCTAGCAGATTCAAGGCAATGGATACCATCTTTGGAACAGTCTTGTACAGAACGATAGAAAAGATCAATGTAGGCTTGTTTTAGAAGCATAACAGCACAGAAGATGCCCAGGGAAAATTTCTTGTGTTTGATTTGGTTGCTAGGAAATGTATAAGGAGTTGCTAATTCTGCATTCTAAGTGACGTCACCTCTGTGGGTAGACATTTGTATATTTTTAAAGTGAAATTAATCTTAGCTTTCACCTTCTGCATGTTATGATCTGTGATCGCTGTTCTAACAAGTGTGAAGATCTAAAAAAAATGAAAATGGAGACATAATTAGTGTTCAAATTGTGCTGTGCTATTGATCTCAAGGTCCGTGATTGCCCTTTGCAAACTTCCCAGCTGGCTTCTGACAAGCAAAGCCAATGTGGAAAGATAGATCTGTTCGATGACTATGTGATTCATTTAACAACTGCAATGATTTGTTTAACAACTGTGGCAAAAGTTGTAAAATTGGGTATGATTCACTTAACAAGTTCTTTGCTTAGCAATGGAAATTCTGGTCCCATTTTTGGTTATAAGTTGAAGACTTCCTGTATCAGATAAACAAACAAGCTTCAATTGTTCCTCCCAGTTAAGAGAAATTTAGCTGATTCTGCCGAGATAACTCTGTTTCATACCCCATCTAAACGCCACTGTCTTCTTTTCTTACACAGGGGCGAACTTGGAAAAACTTTGGAACATTTCAGATTCAGATCAGCCTCTCTTCCCAACGTATCTGTAACTCTAACAGAGAATTCATTGTGGCTTAAAAAAAAAAAAAGTCCTTGGTAATGGGTGTGAAATCATCAAATTTGGTTGTCGAGCTTGCCAACTGCAGGGCCTACTCATCCTTGCATTTCAGTTCTCTTATGTTCATTTAGTCATGCAGGTAAACATGTGCAACATGCTGAATGAAATCCGGCACTGGAACCCAATCCTTCGAGAAATGCCATGCTTCCTATGAAACAATATGATTCTTGGCGGGCTTGCAGGCATACACAGTTTTATTTAGTTAAGCAATTCTAGATCTAATGAACCATTCCCAAACAGCCTGTTAGTCTACATAACGGAGGAGCCCCATTGGGTGATATGCAAGACCAGCTGTTTTGAGTTCCAAAGTTTCTCCCTTCAACCTTTTCTTGTCTTGGCTGTTTGGAGGTGCCTACCCTGTGTTTGCCTTGGAAAGGCAGTCAAGGGAGGAATCTACAAAGGCAATCATGGTGCTGTTGATTCTTCATCTTGCTTTTGCTGAAATTGAGATCCAGACCGCAAGGATCTCCAGTTTGGTGTTTGTGGATAAGTCCCACGTGATCTGGTCACATCTTCCAGGAGTTCTCCAATTTTCTCTTCTGGAAGTACAATGGCAGGTCCAACCACAAAGCAAGTTGTCTTGGTTTCTGCTGAGACACTCAACATCTAAACACTATGAATTGTAGCTTTATTCTGAACATTTTTCCTTTACCCATTTCCAAAGCATTTAGTTCCAGTGATTCTGTTCCATCAAGTTGGCTCACTTATCCCACTATGAGTATGATCCACTCAACACTGAATATTTTAGGTCCCACTGATTTCCCTGGGAGATATTGTAGCCTAGTCTGAAATGCACTTTCTGGATTACACGGTAAATGAGAATGGAAGTTCAGCCTTTACTGTGTTACACTATCCTGTTACCATGGATGAAAATTCATAGAATTTAGCAGAACTGCCTTCAAAAGCAGTATGTCTATGGAGTAATGCAAAGTTCCATTGAACTTAATTAATTAAAAACATTTGTCTAGCTTAAACCAAACTCTGGGTTCCTTATAATCAAAAATAAAACCAGTAACACAATAAAAAACCAAATGCAACAAAACCAATAAACAAAAAGCAGATGAACATGGCACCATAGCCACACTGACATGACATAACCCACATGTTCTGTCACATTCTAATCTCATCCTGTCCTAATGTTTTGGGGAAAGAGCCAGCTTTTAAGTGTTCTCCTTAAATTTAAATGGTGGGGGCCTCTTTTATTGTGGAGGGTAGTTTTTGACAGGGCAGGGTCTGCAATGGAGAAAGCGCAACTCCAAGGATCCATAAGGAAGGGAGGAACCTGCAATATGCCTACCCTATCTGCTCTGATGGGATGGGCAGATACCCTCAGGGGGACACAATTCCACAGATGAGTCCAATGCCATGTAGGGCTTTAAACATAATAACCAATATCCTGAATTGCACCTGGAAGGAAACTGGGAGCAGTGCAACTTGCACAATAAAGGTGTAATACGGGTGAAGCTAGGGATGCCCAGCATTACTTAAGCCGCTGTATTCTGAGC
Source organism: Crotalus tigris (assembly GCF_016545835.1). Taxonomy (NCBI): domain Eukaryota; kingdom Metazoa; phylum Chordata; class Lepidosauria; order Squamata; family Viperidae; genus Crotalus; species Crotalus tigris. The sequence goes on from NW_024100496.1 coordinate 138,574, forward strand.
CAGATGTACCTTTTAGAAGATCTTCAAGGGCAGCCCCATGTAGAGAACATTGCAGAAATCCAAATGAGAAATGATAGAAGGTGTAAGCAACGGTGAACAAGGCCTCGAGGTTCAGGAAAAGTGCAAAAAGATAGCAATAGCACTTAGACTTATATACTGCTTCCCTGTGCTTTATAGCCCTCTCTAAGTGGTTTACAGAGTCAGCATATTGCCCTCAACAATCTGGGTCCACATTTTACCAACCTTGGAACGATGGAAGACTGAGTCAACCTTGAGCCGGTCAGGATCGAACTCAAGGCAGTGAGCTGAATTAGCTTGCAATACTGCATTCTAACCACTGTGCCACCAAGATGTTAGTTGGACTATCAAAAACATATTTTGTAAATGTAATTCCCACTAAATCCAATAGAGTTTACTCCTCAGTAAATTATTCCCAATTGCTTTCTCAACCTTGTCCTTTCACACAGCAGTGTTATGCATAAATTGTTTTGGAATACTGAACACAGTAGGATAGATTAAACTCTTGTATAGACTTGGGTTGTTATTTATACTTGATTAATGTTGATGTGTACTTGTTAGTCAGGTAAGATTACTCAACCATAGCTTTTCTGTATAGTTGCTAAGGGGAAATAAGCAAAAATCATGCAGTTGGACTTGCGTAAAAAGGAATTCTTCCAGCAGAGGCAAAGCTGTCACTGGTACAACTCTTAATTAGGAGACAGCATCATTCAGTGGCCAAACTTTCCATCAGGAGGTCTCACTCTTGGACCAAAGAACAAAGATCTGGCTCAAAAATTAGAAGGTAAGATGGACTAAAGATCTGGCTCCAAGGCATTTTGTTATGACTCTATCACATGTCCATTTTAATCTGCCTTTAAGTGCTCTACTTCCTTTATTTTCTCTATCTTGAAAATGTCAGAAACTCCCTAAACATTCCACCCAAGCAAAAATGGATCAAATGTTCAATAACTGAATAAAGAGCATTATAGTTTAACTCAGGAAGTGCAAGCTATCATATGTTAAATGTGCTCAGCCAGCTGAGGTCACTGTCAATCAAATTGCTTTGGCTGTTCCTTAATGTCTCCATGGCTGGTGGAGAAACTGACCGTGTTCATCATCAGACTGTCTTTCTTCATAGTTGAAGAATCCAAAGACGTACAACCAGAAATGTATACCGATGAGTTTGAGTTGGCCCAAAGTAAGCAACAATGCTCAGAAATAAGTCATTGGAGGACTTTTATTCAAATCCATTTTATTTATTTACCTTTGGTATTTGCCAGCAAAGAGGTTAATTGCCTTCCACTTAACATGGTTTCCTCCTGAACATGCATGAAATGCAAAACTGTTTCCATTCTGACTTCATTTCCATTTCTAATGTTCCCATTCTTTATTAAATTGTAAGCACGTCAAGGCAGAAGACCTCTCTTGGTTAAGATGCCACACACAAGGAAGGAATGCTAAATTGTAGCTCTGTTGCCTTGGAATTTCTTTTGAGAAAGAATAGAACAAGGTTTGGAGCACATAGATTAACCATCCTAATCTTGTCTCCTCCCCTGTTGATTGTGTGATGCCTGGGAAGGGATAATGGAAGTTAAACCCCAAAAGTTCTAGCAAGCAGTAGGTTGGGGAAGTTTTGAGACAGGGCCTTCAAAATACTGATTAACTGTAAGTTACCTCTGCTTTAAGTCTGTCTATCATCTACCTACCTACCTACCTACCTACTTATCTACTTACCTATCTGTCTCATTTATATGGTTGCCCATTCTGTGAAAAATGGCTCGTCAGTGTACAACAATTAAGGAAAAACAGTAAATAAATAAGACAATCAATAGTTAAAGTCATTATATAATTATTAAAAAGAAAGTTATAAAAGCAAAACTGAATTAGGAAAAAAGAATAACAGACAGAGATGTTAATAAGGGAGCCACCTCAGGGGTTCACCCATCTGCTGGGCTCCACAGGTCTGCTAGCATAACCAGTTCTTGAGAGGCCTTCAGGAGTGATGAGGTCAATCTTCTCTCTGGAGGGAGAGGGTTCCACAATAAAGGCACCAGGAGCAGAAAGGGCCCACCCGATGTATCTCTCGAGATGTCGGTACACAAAAGGTACCCATTCTGTGACATCCGGGGGAGATGGCTGGATGAAATCAGGGAAAGGTAGTCCTTCAAATAACCTGGTCCTATGCCATATAGGTCTTTAAGGGTGAACATCAGCATTGGGCCTGGAAATAAACTGGCAACCAATACAATTCATGCAGCAGAGGTGTAGCATGTGCTTTGTCAGAAACACATACCTACTCATACTGTTGAGTTTTGCTCTAGCTGAAGTTTTCAGATACTCTTTAAGGGCAACCCCATATAGAGTGCATTGCAATAGTCCAACCAGGAAGTAACTAGGCCATGAATCACCATGAGTGGGGTGCTTGGCCCAGGAATGAAGTGGTGCACAATATGAAGTGGTGCAAAGGCCTTCCTAGCCATGACTGCCACATGCTCCTCAAGTAGGAGTCACGAGGCCAGGAGGACTCCTACATGGCATGCAGTCTATTTCAGGTGGTGCAATTGCACCCAATATCAAAGTTTACTTGACTATGAAAGAATTATTTGTCCAATAAGTAATGGACCCAAAATTAGGCATAGTTTAGGTTGCCATGGAAATAGGCAGTTTCATTATTATTGTACTATTTTATTGCCAGGGAATGGGAAAGTGTTTCTAGGTGTTTCTGTCTCATGCTAAAATAATTTGGCTGGCTGTATGGATATCACGTACCTTGACTTGGGTGAGTACGGCTCCATTGTTTCTTGCTCCACCTTAAGCAGCCAAAATCACCTGGATTATGAGGAAGCATTCCAGCAACTTTATTGATAATTAATCATTATGAAAAAATATATTTCTTGGCCTCAGTGGTCCTGATCTGCTCTGAAAATAAAACTAATTAGCCTGATGACAGTACTTGTGTGCTTGATTTATTCCAGTGTTTCCCAAACTTGACAATTTTAAGGCATGTGGACTTCAACTCCCAGAATTCTACAGCCAGCATTGCTGGCTGTGGAATTCTGGGAGTTGAAGTCCTCATGCCTTAAAATTGTCAAGTTTGGGAAACACTGATTTATTCTATAGAAAGGGGGGGGAAAGGTGGGCAACCACCTCCAGTTTCTTTCCTCAATATAACTTTCAAAAGAGGGATGTACTTTTCTCCATTATGGTCATCCAAAGCAAGAAAACAGCTCACTTTACTGGACCAGTACAGAAGCCAGTATAGGTTTCCTAATGACAAGTATGTAGTTCTTGCCTCATTGATTCTCAGGCTGTTGCTGATGACCTGAATGCATGCAGATTTATTGGAAAAATAGAAAAGAAAAGACACGTATGTCTACTTTTTTCCCAGCAGCAAATTTAGAATTTATCTTAAGTTGACTTAGTCTGTTGCAGTCAATTGCAATTTCACATTATTGGAATAGCCTTGAGTTTTTTTTTTTCTTTTAATTTTTTTTTTTTTGTCATAAGATATCTACCTAGGAATTTTCTCAAAAACTTTAGCTTTTGGTGTTAATGAATGTTGCCTGATTTAGGCCAGAGTATTTAATCTAGTGATCTGACTTTTTGGACTTCAACTCCCATCAGCTCCCCTAAACAGGGCTAATGGCAAGGGGAAATGGAAGTTAAACTTCAAAACATCTGGAGTTCAATAATCGCACTCTCCCTTTTTAATCATTAATAAAAGTGCCAAAGCTATCTTGAAAAAAAACAAGCAATAATCACCTTGAGGATTTCTCTATATTTTCTGGCTCAAGTCCCAAAATCCATAAGCAGAATACTTAAAACTGCATACATATCCCTATGTAGGATCATCAAGATTTTTATATCACTAAACACTGACCCCATAGAAAACATCTGTTTAAGGAAACAGATGGAGCTAGCAACCTGGTTTTAATAGCCTATATAGTTATAACTCAAAACAAAATATGGATATTATTTAAGTAGTCTATATCAACCATTTGGAGGAGATGTTCATTCAGATCCCTTCCAGCAACTTCATGGATCCACTTTTTTAACCCTATCAAATTAAAACTGATCACAGAGAGACACAGGGCCCTACTCCAGTGATGGGATCTATGCTTTTCCATATACATGCTTGCTATTTAATTGATCTAAATTGTAAATTGCATATTGGAACATGTAACAAATGATCACATCCCCTCAAATGTAATTTTTCAGTAGAGTCATTCCATTAGTACCTAAATGGATTTTGTCTCTAGAAGCTAAAGATGTCTGTTTTTGCAATATTCACATAAAAGTTCTTGCAAATAAAAATTTGAATGCAATTGAGGAGAATGTAGTTCCATCTGCTTCCTGCTGAGTGAATGCTCTAGAGCAGGGGTGCCAAACTCAATTTTACTGAGGGCCACATCAGCATTGCGGTTGCCCTGGGGGGGGGGCTGGGTGTGTGTGGCCAGAGTGGGTGCAGCCTACTGAGTGGGCATGGATGGAGTGGATATGGCCTACTACTGGCCTACATCATTCGCATCAAGGGTGCCTATGGGGGCCTGGGCAGGAGTGAGACAGATCTGAGAGTCTCTGGTAGAAGGGGGTGGGACCGGGGCAAGTGTCAAGGCATGGTCCACCGGGACAAGTGCCAAGATGGCCACCACAAAATTGTACATTGGCTCCCAGCTGGCCTGGGTCAGGGCCAAGGCAGTGGGGCCCATTCCCTCACTGTTTCCAGGATGGCTTCGCGGGCCACATGAAACCACATCGTGGGCCGCATCCGCCCCCTGGGCCTTGTGTTTGACATGTTTGTTCTAGAGGGAGAGAGAAAACAATTTAATTTAAAATCCATTCTACTGATTTATTTAATCCATTTCTTCTACATGGATAAGCCAGTATCTAGCTGTAGGTGAATGAGGAAAGAAGAAATGAATGATACACAAACATGTGGAAATGGATGTCCATTCTTTCATTTTGCAGAATAAATACTTGGCTGTACAAATTTCAGGATGGAGCTAACTGAAAGTGAAGTTAGCAGAATGTAGACTGATTGATTTGATATATCACTGACCATAAAGTCTTATGATTAAAAAAGACAAAAACACAAGATGGGTCCTATGTATTGTCAATGGAGATTCTCAGTCATCCAGGTCATGGTTGTCCCAAAGGTATTTTTAAAAAGGGAATTGGACTTTCTTTTTCCTTGTGAATGTTTCGTTTCTCATCCAAGAAACTTCATCCAAGATGTCAAAACTGAAGAAGCTTCTTGATGATGATGATGATGACAACAACAACAACAACAATAATAATGTTGGAAGGGACCTTGGAGGTCATCTAGTCCAACCCCCTGCTCAGGCAGGAAATACTATACCAGTGATGGCGAACCTTTTAGAGACCGAGTGCCCAAACTGCAACCCAAAACCCACTTATGTATCATCGGGTGCCGGGTGGGCGTGGCCCATTGGGTGGGCGAGACTGTGGTGGTTACAGCAGACTGGATGGGACTAAAAGGTTCAATCAATCAATTCCAACTTTGTGAGATGTTTTTTTTTTTTCCTGTGAGAAGTTGAAATTGATTGATTGAACCTTTTTTTTTTTGTACACGGCGGTGGAGGCCTAAAGCAAAAAGGTTTAATAAAACCCAGCTGAAGGTCTAGGACTGGGGCGATGGCCCACGTGCCAACAGAGAGGGCTCTGTGTGCCACCTGTGGCACGTGTGCCATAGGTTTGCCACCACGACACTATACCATTTCAGACAAATGGCTGTCCAGTCTCTTCTTAAAAACTTCCAGTGTTGGAGCATTCACCGCTTCTGGAGGCAGGTTGTTCAACTGTTTAATTGTTCTAACTGTCAGGAAGTTTCTCCTTAGTTCTAGGTTGCTTCTCTCCTTGATTAGTTTCTATCCGTTCCACCCAGAGAGAAATGAAATGTCTTCAAGAAAAAACAAAGTCCAGTTGCCTTTTGAAAAAGCACCTTTGGGGATGTTCTATATGCATTGGCTGCAGCACTCTTTACTGGGATGTGCAACAGAGATTGGATGGAACAACAGGATGATGGTAAGCACAGTCAGCAAGTATGATAATACCAGTCACTTCTGTGGTCGTGTCATTCTTGGCTGAAGTTTCCAATACTGGCATATGGTATAATTTGCCAAGAAAGAAGGAAATACTACATTTGACAAGTAAGCAACTGAACTGCAATTCCATGAAAGAGTTAAAAATTGGGAAAAGTGTTGTTAGACAAAAAAGGGAGAAAATGAACCATAATTCCAGCTTGATGCAATTACTCTGACAAGAATTTAAAATAAAATTAAAGTTAACAGCTTAAACTGATGTTTGAGGGTTTTAAAAAGATTTAGTTTCCCTTGGAACCCCTACGTTATTTGATCCAGTATAATCTCAGTGTGCGCTACTCATAATTCCTTTTCCTGAGTGCCATAAGCACTAGATTGTGCCCACCGGTTGTTACAAATGTCTAAAAATCATAAAATTATTAAACCTAGATTAAAGTGCTCAGTAAATCCAGTGTTATTTTAGTCTCCTGCCATATCCTACATTCAGTATTAAATGGTTCTGTTGGCCTGCAAGAAAATGTCATAAAGCAACTACGTAAGGAGGTGTTTTGGGTTTGTTTCAGGGCAACATGAGCCAAGTTAACATGGCAACCAAAATGTGTAACAGAAACATTTAAATGTTTTTCATAACTGGAGCCCTTGTAAGTCCATGAGCACATGTTGGCTCCTGGGCAGAGAGCTAACTAGTGATTATGTGTGCATACACTGCTACTTCATGCCACATCATATGTATAAAAATTTAACTATCCGGAGCATGAAGCTACATATTTTTAAGGTCATATTCAAATAGGCTTACTCATGTTGCATGGCAACCAGGCTCCACTCAAGTCTTGTTGATTTAGGCATTTGTCATGGGTGATACTCAGAAAGAAACCCCCAGAGATAAGGTGATACCTTTGATCTTCTTAGCAAGGCTGTAGCATGTCCAACTTTCTCAGAAAAAAGTTTTATTTACCACCTTGTCCCAACTATGGAATTATCAGAGTTTCCTCGGTTCTCTTCCAGTGTATAAAGATTTCATTGCCTAGAAGAAAAAGATACCTGGTGGGTTGCAGCAAACACCTTTGGACAAAGCTGGAAAAGGTGGCCCAGTTTACAAGAGCGTATTGGCATAGATCTGTGTAATAGGAAGTGTTACATTCTTTCTGCATTGCGCCCAGTTAGACCATCACTGTGGTTTTATATTGACCCAAAGTTTTCATTTGTCTAGTTCAGTATTGCCTCAACCCTCAGCCCCTCAGGCAGCTTCCCCCTCATCATAGAGAGAAACAATAAAATATGAATTGCTCTACAGTAAGTGTAGGGTTTCATATAAAGCCAGGATAGAATCTCATCCACCACTATCACTAATAACAGCCAATCCTACAAAGCATTGGAGCCATTTAGCCATTGGGTTGGGTTAGAATTCCGACCCCTGGCTCTTTATGATTTTAGAGGGAAGTTTCAGAAAGAGGTGGAGATTCCAAGAAGAGCTCTGAAGACCTCTACAGGTTAGCATTCTACTGATATGATCTCAATTATGTTTCTAAAGTAGCAGTCCTGTAGGCTAGAGTACCATTTGTTCCTACTACAGATGGGATAACTAGGGTTGATCTGAGATCAAGACATGATGACTTCCTTAAAGCCTTCACAGGATATGAGATTTAAATTGAGGTCTCCCCTCATATCATATAATGCTACACTACTCCATGCAGAAGTATTTACCCTATCATCCGTACCCTGAGGGTAGATGAAACTCAGTATTTTATTATGTGAGCAAAATTTAAAGGAAGTATAGAGCCATAGTTACAAGGAAGGAAGCCTGAATTGAATGAAATTTCTGGAAATTTCTCCTATCTATATTAGGAGTGTGTAAAGCAAGATCAAGAATAAGATCCGAAATAAATCTTCAATTAAGACTCCTATCTGAGCAAATTATTTGCAGAAACCAAACCACATTTAGAACAGGGCTTTTCAACCGGTGGTATGTGTACCACCTGTGGTATTTTGGCACCTGGCAGGTGGTACGCGACTCTCCTAGACAAGTGTAGCAGGGGAGGGGAATGAGCTGAAGCAGCGGCAGCACTGCACAAGCCTGAGGAAAAGACAGCTGGAGCTGCAGGGCTTTTGTGGCTCGGCAGAAGCCCCAGGATCGGCACGTGTAGCTACAGCTGATTGGCGCTTTTGCAGGGCTATGGGGACTGGGCAAGAGCCCAGGATCAGTGCACACTTCTGCAGGGCTGCAGGGACGAGACAGAAGCTCCAGAATTGGCACTTCCGGCGCATACGGAAGAGAAAAGTGGGGGAGGAGAGGCTTTAAAAGGAGAAGGTTTTGGCGGGAGAGGGAGAATGAAAAAAAGACAATGGGGGGGGAAGAGAAGGGGACTGCAAAAGAGAGATGGAGAAGCGGAGAAGCACAGCCTTGAGAGGAATCAGCTGGAGGTGCACGAAAGAGAAAAGAAGGGGGGAGAGAATGTAAAAGGAAGAGAAGAAGGAGGGAAAAGAGAGGATATAAAAGAAGGAGGGGAGAGAGGATATAAAAGAAGGAGGGAGAGAAGTGGATATAAAGGGAGAGAAGAGGATATAAAAGAAGGGAAGAGAAGAGATGATATAAAAGGGGGGAGAGGATATAAAAGGGGGAGGAGATAAGAGGGGATATAAAAGGAGGAGTAAATCTGGTTTCTCCATTGACTTTGTTAGAAGGTTGCAAAAGGGGATCACATGATCCTGGGACACTGACCTTCATAAATATGAATCAGTTGCCAAGCATCCAAATGTAGATTGGCCCTGGGGATGCTGCAGTGGTCATAAGGGTGAAAAATGATCACAAGTCATTTTTTTTTCAGTGCTGTAGTAACTTTGAACAGTCACTAAGCAAACTGTTGTAAGTTGAGGACTACCTGTACTTTACCACTTTTTCCCCCTTTTTTGATCATCAAGTTTTTGACACCTTGCTAGGTGACTGGTGGTACCTATCCTAAAAGTGGTACAATCTGTGAAAAGATTGAAAAGCCCTGATTTAGAAGATATGCTTAGCAATAAAGGTTAAGAGAGCTGGTCTGGTGTAATGGTTAAGCTGTGGCACTAGGAGCAGAGAGAACAAAATTCTAGTCCTCCTGTATGAATTGGAAGTCAGCTGGTTGACCTTGGACCAATAACTCCCATTCAGCCCAAATCAACCTCAGGGATAAGCTGGCAGATGCACAAACCCTTCGTTGCATCATGCTGTGTTATAAAGAACGAGACAAGCTGGACAACTGGTAGTTAACATCATGATTTTTAAAGTTCTTTAGATATTAGTCGAATGAGTTTTTATTATTTTTCACTATTTTATTTTGCATTAATATTTCAGGTCACCTGTAAAAAAAAGCTGGATTTATGTCCATTTGCTTTTTTTTTTAAAGTTTAACCTTCTTTGTTTTTTAAAAAAACATTGTTAATTGTAACTAGGTTTTTATAAATAATAATAAAAAGTGCTAAGTGATGTTTTGTGGAACTTATTTCTTTTCCTCACAACAACAACAACCACCCTATGGCTGGCTCAGGAATTCTGGGAGTTGAAGTGCACGAGTCATAAAAGAGCCAAGGTTGCCTACCCCTGCACTAGACCAAACCAGCTATATAATACTGAATACTAGCTATATCAGTGATGGCGAACCTTTTAGAGACCGAGTGCCCAAACTGCAACCCAAAACCCACTTATGCATTGTTGGGTGCCGGGTGGGTGTGGCCCATTGGGTGGGCATGGCTGCGGTAGTAACAGCAGACTGGGTGGGACTAAAAAGTTCAATCAATCAATTCCAACTTTGCAAGATTTTTTTTTCCCGTGAGAAGTTGAAATTGACTGATTGATTGAACCTTTTTTTTTTTTGTACACAGCAGTGGAGGCCTAAAGCGAAAAGGTTTTATAAAACCCAGCTGAAGGCCTAGGACTGGGGCGATGGCGTGTGTGCCCATAGAGAGGGCTCTGAGTGCCGCCTCTGGCACCTGTGCCATAAGTTCGCCACCACTGAGCTATATGGTTCCCTCCGTCACTCAAATCTCTCCTGAATCCTTTATATTTTTGTAATTTCCTGTTCTTTGTTCTCAATGTCTTAAAGGCTGTTTGTGCACTTCATAAGAGGAAACATCACTTGTTCTTCTCGATCTTGTTGGCATAGGTCACAGGTCGGCAACCTGCGGCTCCGGAGCCGCATGCGGCTCTTTGAGCCTTCCCCTGTGGCTCCCAGCCTCCTCTGCCTTTGCAGAGAGAGACAGAGACAGACAGAGGAAATTGTGCTTCCCTGCTTCTCTCTCTCTCTCTCTCTCTCTCTCTCTCTCACTGTGTGTGTGTGTGTGTGTGTGTGTGTGTGTGTGTGTGTAAAAAAGAGAGTGTACTCACAGTATTTTCCGAGGAGCTGAAAAGCTTACTGGGCGGAGCTCCTCCCTTTGCTGCCCCTTTGCTGCGTCTCTGCAGGAAGCAGGAAGGGCAGGAGAGAGCTAGCTAGCCCAGCTAGGCTGACTCAGGAATTCTGGGAGTTGAAGTCCATGAGTCATAAAAGAGACGAGGTTGTCTACCCCTGAGCTTGTTGGACAACAGCTTGAAACTTGCCAGGTGAGCAGCAGATAGGAGAGGGGGGGAGAGAGAGAGAGAGAGAGGGAGAGAGAGAGAGGAAAGAGAGAGAGAGAGAAAGAAAGAGAGTGGGGGAAGAGGAGTGGCAGACCAAGGGCAGATAGAGAGAGAGGGAGAGAGAGAGACAGAGAGAGAGAGAGACCCTTTTGACATCTAAAATGAAGATAACACTGCATATATCCTTTTTTTTAACCTCTGTGTGTGTGTATGTATGTGTGTATGTGTGTGTGTGTGTGTATATATATATATACACACACACACATATATATATACATACACACACACATACATACACACACACACACACACACTATAATAAAGGTAAAAAAGGATATATGCAGTGTTATCTTCATTTTAGATGTCAAAAGGGTTTTGCGGCTCCCGGTGTTTTGTTTTTGGTGGGAAACGGGTCCAAGTGGCTCTTTGAGTGTTTTGGGTTGCCTACCCCTGGCATAGGTTCACATTCATATTCCTCCAGCACTAAATGTCTCCATACAAGCAATTGGTTTATTACCCATTAAAAGTGAAGGTGTCCATGGTTGACATGCACAACGGTTGAGCAGCTACACAAAGAAATAGCTTGCTCAAGAAATCTGTTCCCACATCAAGCCTTCCCTCACAGATGCGGGTACATCACATTGTAGCTCCCACTTAATTACTCAACTCTTGATGTTTTCCAGCTTTAACATTTCAACCGGCTCGCTGGAAAATATTAATAATGGGTGAAAAGACAGTTTCATCTGGAATAGCTTGCTCTTTTCTGGATCTGTTTAGGAGGCACATAAACAGGTGCGTGTGAAGCAACCCTAATGTGAAAAACCAGTGGAGAAACTAACATTCTTTCCATTAAGTACAGACAGTACTATCTCTGGCTCCGTGCAGTTAGCAAAATATCTCAGACCTAACATGAATAACATAGGTCATTGTGGTAACAGCATTCAAGTCTTGGGCTCTTGGGTAAACGCAACTGGAAATCTGTACTTTTCTTCAGGAGTTGGGAGTCAGACAGCATACATATTTAATATATTATGACTACTACTACTACTATTCATGTTATGACATGGCTCCTGGGATTATATATGCTCAGGTGCTGGGGCGGATTCCCATCATCTACCTCTTTCTGGATGGTGATTTAAGGGGCTTTATTCCGCAGGCTCCTGATTCTGGGATTCTCTGATTCTGATTCTCTGGTTCTTCATTAATCTACCCCAGCTGTTTATTTCCTGCAAAGATTTGTATGTTGCCGATGCATACTCCTCTCCTAACAACATACAATATGTATGTTATACCATTCAACTAAAAAAACAGTCCAGGATTAAAACATTATGTGCTGCTGTCATCAGTTAAAATTTCCCCCGCTCCTTCAGCTGTTCTATTGGCATGTCTTATTTGTTGATGTCCACTACTAGGAAGAGAATTCTTTCTCATGTCTTTTTCCTTTTATTTTTCTGGCTTTACATGGGCCAACCAAATTGGCTCTTCTTGCAGTACCAGGATAGAAATATATGGAACTCAGGGTTGACTTGTTGGTATCTTGGGGTTGTCTAGGCTGGCTGTTTTCCTGCAGATGTTTCATTATCAGCCCAGGTAACATCTTTTGTGCAAAGTTGGTTAGCGTGGTAGTGAAAGATTGCAGGAAAACAACCAAGCTCAAAGAACTTCAAGAATCCAATAGTTCTTGTGGTAATCTGGTGGCTTGGAGGCAGAGCACCAAATACAAGAGAAGCCCCAGGAAACCATTTCATCTTTGTGATGCTCCTGTCTCTCACTTTGTATCCATGAAGAAGAATACTTTGCAGCAGACAGCCATCCAAGGATCTTGGATATTCCTTCCAGAAATGTCCAAAACAGCTGGCCAAAATGTAACAGAGGGCAGAAGTATTAAATCCATGACTGGAAGGAAATCATACAAAAGTTACTTTTGATTAAGTGGCTTATTGGATTGTGTGTTGTCACCAGGGGGGTGGGGGGGTTACTTTTTACATTTTTTATATTGTTTTTTTCTATTGTTTGTAAGTTGCGCAGAGTCATTGAGAGTGAGTGGATGGCCATATAAATTTTCTAAATGAATAAAATAAATAAATTTTAGTTAAGTTTAATGTCAGTGTAAATAAAATAAAATCAGTTTTAAACTTTGGACTAGACTAGAGCTACAGCTGAACATCTGCTATACCATACTTAGCCTTTGGTCTCCTCAACCCACATGTTATATGGACGATTGTTGGGGTCGTGTTCCCAAAGCCTCACTGTCTCTTCTTCCTCCCTCTGTATATGGTCACTTTCTCTTGGTATTCTCTTAGTATTAACAGAAACATTGTTCAGAGTTTCCAGCTATAGCTCAATAGAATAAAAATAAATTAGCTAATTAGCTGTTGCTAAATAAATGAAATCCTGACAACCAGTGATCAGTACTGACACTTGAGAACCGAGGTCAGCCCCCAAAATTAGACCATACTAAGAAATCAATGCTATATAGGTCTGGATTACTTTTATTACAATGGATATCTTGCAATTTGAATATGTCCCCTCTTCCTTCCCTTTATCTTTGTGGGAACCAGGTAAGGGCTTGTCTGAGATGTTTCCTCAGTTTACTTTCTTGGCTCAAGCCCCTCTGATCTGTACAGCTTTTCCTCCTGTACTTCCAGGCTATTCCGTTTGCCTTCTACAACTGCAAACTTGCTTATACTGTACCAATATGGCCTCTGAATGAGAAATAATTAGGAAAACCAGATGAAAGAGTGCAAGGTTTGGTTAAGCTGTCCAGAGTCATGTGGAATTGGGCAGCCTCCAAATATAATAAAATGAACAAGCTAAGAAAGAATAGTAAAATAGTAAGAATATTCTCTTTTCTCTAGAAAAACAAAACAGACGTAGTAGAACTGACCAGAAGCAAGAGAGAATTGCACGGTTGCATAGAAAAGAGAATTCCACCAGATGCCTATGATTCTTTATTTTGCAAAGCCATTAAGATATCGGGTGGAGGTCTCAAGCCCTTTAGACCCCAACTCCCTTTTTGAGACTCCCAAATCCAAAGTCAGACAGAAACTTACTGAAAAAATTATCACTTTTTTTTTTGTAAAAAGGGTAGACAGCCTAAACATAAAATTGCATAAAAATAAGGCAACTCCCCCCCCCCCCCGGATCATTTAGTGTTATCCCTTGGCATATTTCTGGGTTTTCTAATGATTGAGAATAATATTAAAATGTAGGGCGGCTTTTTGCATTTGATTTTAAAAATAGCATTTTTCAATTGTGCAGGGATATGAACAGAGTTTTTGGTGCTTTCGAGGGTAGCTGCACAGTCTCAGAAAAAAATATGTTTTAACACATTGCAGATGGGTTTTAATTATGTCTTGAAGTATCTTTTTGGGAGTCACATTTGAAGAATTTGCAGCCCTCTTGTCAAAAAAAAAAAAAAAAGATTGTATCTAAAATTCAAGGAATAGCTGAAATTTCTCCAGGAAGACATTGCAGCCCAGTGCCTTTGTATGCTTTCTGGTATATGAGAACCATATGCCCATCACAGCAACCATTTTGCATAATGTGTTCTCAAAATTCAGATACAATCACTGGCCCAAAAGGAGTGAGATCCTTGCCTTATGACAGGGGCAATTAATTAATTTAAAGGGGCTACATGAGAAATGGGCTTTTGTGGAGGGCTGTTCCTGCTGCCACCAGCCCACCACTAACTGCCAGTACACTGCCCCCCTTCCACCAACATCCCACCCCTGATGCCCCGTCTCCACTAGTGTTCCCCCTAACACTGATGCCCTGTCCCACAACATTGCCATGCCACGGCCAGACAGGGACCACATGTAGGCTGGATGTGGCCCGCATGCTGTAAAATGACCAAATCTGCCTTAGGAAGAACTTCTCTGAGGGAGGACCCTGTTTTAACACACGAATGCCCTTGACAGCATACGGAATCCAGCTTGAAAGCTTATGGAGAGTGAACAAATTGGTGGAATAGGTCAACTAACCTTTTCTTCCTATTTCAAAACACCCTCTTGTGGGTAACTTCATTGTACGCTAATGGCTATTATTGACTGTACTTTTCAGACATTATTTCAAGTTTTCATCTAAATCACATACAATCCATTGCACAGTGATGAGAAGGTAGGTCATGTCATCTTTGCACTGATGCTCTTGATCTTGGGTTTTCAGTTTTGAAAAGTGAAATGTTTTCACATTGTGTGGCATTTGCTAGTGTGTAAAATTGGTCTCTCCATCAGTTATTTTTTTCCCATATATTTTATTGATTTTTTAAAAAACATAAATCACTTAATAGTTGGTAAACAGTGTGTTTGCTGGGTTTACATTTGTAAAGGAAAATAATTAACAATTAATTTCTATAATCCATAATCCACATAGTACATTTAGTTGATTTCCCCTTTTCCCCAAAATGTCTACTTTGCAAGCCTTGAATTGATACAGTTCTTGTTATTTTGAAAAATAACAGTTACACATATGATTTTTCCCCAATATTCCTAGAAATAATGATCACATCAATATAATATTTCTTTTCTATCTAATCATTCTGGTTGCTTCATCTTATATCCTGTTACAGTCCTTATTTAAATTTGTTTTTCCCATAAAGTTCAAAGTATTCTTGCTGGTTAAGATTTTCTCAACAGTTAATTACATTTAAAGATTTAAATCCATTTTTCCCATATAAACCATCTCAACACTTTTACATTTCTTAAAGAATAGGTTAAAAACAGTAAACAAAAGAAAAAGAGAGCAAGTGTAAAGAAACATAAAAAATAAAATACTACTTAAAATATATATTCCTCCTATATATTCATTCCCAAAATTTCTTATTCTTTTTAACCATAATTAAAAATATATTTAATCTTTAAATATTCTATTTAATGTGTCTAGTCATCTAATCCTTTAACTCTTATTCAAAACATTTTTTCTTTTTTATACATTATAATTTCCCTAAATTCAAATACATTTAATTATCTAAAACGTTTCCTTCATCTAAGCCCTTTCAACAGTGTTATATTACTTATATCAAGAAATAAAATAAAAAAAGGGGGGGGAAACATAAAGTATTATTTAAGGAATTCATCCCTCTTAGAATGACATATGTATTCAAAAATTTTTCTATTTCTTTAACCATATTCAAACAAATATTTCTTTTTAAAATATTCTTTCTGGTAGATCCCATTGTCTATTTTTTTAATTTTCACTTTAATCTTTTTCCTTTGACCAGTATCTTTCTTGATCAATGTGTTTTGCTGAATCAAAAAGTTTTTCCATATATTCATGACTGTTGCTATAGGTATAAGAAGTAAATCGAATAAAGTGTCTTTATATGAGGCTTTTGTCTTTCCATGTTTCTTGAAAATCTTTTTCTTTTTCTTCTTCTCTGCTTCTCTTATCACTTCCTTCCTCTCTGATGTTTTCCATTTTATCCAATCTGTTTTTTTTGTCCTCAGATTTATTTTATAGTCTTAAGGGGTGAGTTGTTTTTTCCGTTTCTTGTGAATTTTTCCCACTAGGATTAAATCATGTTTTCTTGTTTTGTCTTTGAGTTTCTATTTTCAATTTTATGTCCACTTGTTTTGTCTGCTTCTTCTCTGTTGTTGTTTCCTGGAAGTTTTTTTTGTTGTAGAGTTAACTTAGAAATAGATTGATTTATATTTTCAAATTTATTTTAGATTTCTTTGTGATTTGAACTCGTTGTTTGAATTAATCGCAGTATACTATATATCTCCTCCTGAGAGGTATTTATGTTTTCTTGGTGTGTTCTATCAACATGTCTCTGATCAATGATGGCCAAAAATTGAAGTTTTCCTTCTTTTCTGCAAATAGCTTTAGAATCCCAGTTAAATAGATATTTGTAATCCAAAGAGTTCAAAAAAGGTTTTTTTTTCCTAAAGTTTATAATTCTCTCTTTGTCCGCAGCCCAGATTGTTGTCCTTTTTTGTCACAGCTGTTCTTTGTTATTAAAGCTTTGAAGGTCACAGACTTCCGGTTTGGCAGGGAATGAGACGGCCATGAGAAGCTGGGTCTCCAGCCTCTCAGTCTAGTTTTGCTTCGCCTAGCACCTCTTAAAGGGATGGAAAGTTGCCCTGGAGGGGCAACGAAGAAAGAGAGATATTTCAGGAGCTTGGATTTGGTGGCGACCAATCTGGGCGGACTAAAGCCCCGTCTAAAGGGGCAGAAGAAAGGCTGCCAGGAGAGCTGAGGCAGCCCAAGTTGTCTGCAGATGGAAGGGAAGCTATGAAAAACAGCTGATCTCCAACAACATGCTATGTCTGCGTGAGCTGAAGTCTTTTCCTTCTTCTCGTATTTGGAAATGCTGAGACCCTGAAAGGGAGAACTTGAAAGAGTAAAGACCCCCAGAGAGACTTTTGGATGGCAATTTAACATTAAGGGGAAATGTTAATGAATATCAAATTATCAGACTACCGGAGTGTGGAGACTGATAAACAAGCCGATAAATAAGCCAATAAGGACACCTACTAGCAAAAAATAAGAATTAAAAAGAGAGTGACCTTGGAAAGCTTGAGAACAAAACAAAGCCTTGGTCTGAGATAACAAAGACTGTTTATAGCTATGCTTGTTCACATTGGCTAAAAATTAAATAGACATTATCCGGTGAAAAGAAAAAAAAGAACATTTTAGATCCAAGAAGGAACTGGAGGAGGTAGGTTTGCCTCACAACAGCTGATTCCTGATTACGCTTTGGATATAAGTTTAAGACTGTGAGCCACAAAATGAGTACATCTAATATTTCTAGATTTGCAAAGAAAACAACTTCAGCGCCCTCTCTTGGACAAGCCAGTCCAACAACTCAGAGTTCTATCAGTGCATTGCTACAGCGAGACAAAGCAAGCACAGCCCAAGATGAAACACAGGCCTCTTTAGAATTAATTCAAGAAATCTTGCAGAGGAACCATGAGGAAACACAAAGTAAACTGGAGAAAGTAAGCGAAGAAATTCTGGATATAAAGGCACAATTTGAAGCTCAAAATCAAAAGATCATTAAAAATGAACAGAAAATCCAGGAAGTGGAAAATAAAACTGAAGACATTGACAAAAAGGTGGAAATGTTATTGCAAAAGAATGAAGGACTGGAACAAACTAATCAAGAGCTAGAACGGGCTATGGCAATGGTAGAAATGAGAGAAGCGGAACATTATTTGAGGTTTCAAAATATTCCTGAAGGTAGTGAAGAAAATATAGAAATGGTGATTATTGAGTTGACAGAACTTTTAAACGCAGACCGAGCAGACATTCAGAATGAGACGGATCAAATATTCCGTATGAAATCAAGCTATGCAAGTAAAAACAGATTACCAAGAGAAGTGCATGTGAGGTTCATGAAGAAATCAACAAGAGATGAAGTACTGAGAAAAATGAGAGAGGAACCCTTACAATATAAAAATAAAGAAATAGTGGTCCTAAAACAGATACCCAAGAGAGTAAGGAATACCTGAGACACTACCATTTTCTAACTACAAAATTGATTGCCAAAGGCATAAATTTCAAATGGATAATGCCAGAAGGCATTTTAATAAACTGGAATAATACAAGATATCGACTGGACTCAATATGGAAAGCAGAGGACTTTGAAGTAAGAAATAGAGCAATTTTGGATGAAGGACTGCATCAACAACAAGGGGATAAGCAGATGGGAGAGATGGCCCAAGAAGCAACGGCACAAGCAGAACAACAGAAGGAGAAAGGTGAACAAACAGGTGACGGAGAAGGAACTGCCAGAGAACAAAGGACTACAAGATCGACTAGACCAAAATATAAGTAATGAAAGAGGAAATGGAGAAAAAAAATGAAATTATTTTGGTAAACATAAATGGACTAAACTCCCCAATAAAAAGAAATAAACTTTTTAGGAAACTTCAGAAATTAAATATAGATATAATCTGTTTACAAGAGACACACATAAAAAAACATTATAAATTGTTGGAATACCCGAAAATACCCTTCATTATACATCAGCACAACAAAAGAAACGAGGGGTGGCGGTATACATTAAAGAGACAATAGATTCTAAATTAATATATTCAGATGAAGAAGGAAGAATTGTAATGGTTGAAATATATTTACATCAAAAACAAACATTGTTAGTGGCAATTTATGCCCCAAATGATAATTAAGAACAATTTTATCAAAGATTACACAGGAAATTAATAGAAATGGAATACCAAAATATTTGTTTAATAGGAGACTTTAATGCGATAATAGATGGAACAATGGATTATAAAAGTAGCAAAACAGGAAAACCCGTAAGAAGAAGACTACCCAGGACATTCTTTGATATGGCAGAAGAAATTGGAATACAAGATGTCTGGAGAGAAACCAATCCTCAAAATCGACAATATACTTTTTACTCAAATAGCCATAAATCTTGGTCAAGAATTGACATAATTTGGATGACTCCTGAATTAAAGATGGATATAGAGGAAATTGAGATAGAAATAGGCACATGGGCAGATCATAACCGTTTAAAAGCGACATGGAAAGGAATACAAAAAAAAAACAAGATGGATTTTAAATCAATCTATATTAAAAGACAAAGAATTCATAGAGTTGGTGAAAAGAGAAATGGAATTTTTCTTTAAAGAAAATAAAGAAGAAGATACATCACTACAAAATGTATGGGATACAGCTAAAGCGTATTTTAGAGGTATAGCTATAACATATATGGTAAAGAAAAATAAACAGAGAAGACAGCAATATTTATTATTAAAAGAAAAATTTAGAAAGTTAGAGACAGAATTATAACAAAATCCACAGAAAAAGACTTTGAAAAGAGAAATGGAAATAATAAAACATAAGCTGAATTTGTTGGACTCAGAAAAATTGGCGGAACAAATAAAAAGAGTAAAACAAAATTTCTTCAAAAATGCCAATAAGCCAGAAAGATGGCTAGCTTATAAGCTCAAAAAACAGAAAGAGAAGAAAATAATACATAATTTAGTAGATGGGAAAGGTTGTTTACAATTTAAAAAGGAAGAAATAAAAAAGATAATTAAGAAATATTATAAGGAAGTGTATGTTAAAGAGAGAGAGAGAGAGAATTGCTCAATATCTAGAAGAAAGTAAATTGCCAAAAATTCCAGAGACATTCAAAACTATGTTAGAAGAAAGAATAACAATAATGGAGATATTAGAGGCTATAAAATGACAAAAAATGGGAAAACACCAGGCCCAGATGGGCTACTGGTGAAACTTTATAAAAATCTACAAGATACATTAAGCGAACCACTGAATGATGTTTGTAATGGACTATTGTTAGAGGCCAAACTTCCAAATACATGGATAGAAGCAAATATTACTTTGATACTAAAAGAAGATTCAGACTTGACGTATAAAGAAATATAGACCGATTTCACTACTCAATGTGGATTACAAATTTTTTACTTCAATAATGGCAGAGAGACTGAAAAGATACTTAGAGTTGAGTTTATACATCCAGATCAAAACGGCTTTTTACCGAAGAGACAAATTAAAAACAATTTAAGGGTAATAATGGACGTATTAGAATATTATGAATAACATCCAGGGAAACAATTAGCATTAGTGTTTTTAGATGCCCAAAAGGCATTTGATAATGTTTCCTGGCAATTTATGTTTCAGCAATTACAAATAATGGGTTTTGGAAATAATTTTATAAATATGATAAAAACAATATATAGCAACCCGACATCAAAAGTGATAGTGAATGGAGATTATACTGAGAGCTTTGAGATATGAAAAGGTACGAGACAAGGGTGTTCACTATCTCCATTATTATTTATCCTTACTTTGGAAGTACTAAATAGAAGGATAAGACAGGACACAGAAATTAAAGGATTGAAAATAAAAGATAAAACATATAAGTTACAAGCATTTGCTGATGATTTAGTGTTTATCTTGGAAGAACCTTTAGAGATGATTCCTAAACTATGGGGAAAGATAGAAGAGTATGGAGAAATGGCAGGACTAAAAATAAATAAAGAAAAAACTAAAGTAATAGTAAAGAACCTCACAGATAAACAAAAAAGGCAAATACTAGAGAAAACAAAGGTACAAATAGTGAAAAAAAGTTAAATATTTAGGTATTCATCTTTCGGCTAAGTGTTCATCAATAAAAGAAGACAATTATACAAAACTATTGAAGCAAATAAAGCTAGACTTGGAAAGAT
This sequence comes from Crotalus tigris, assembly GCF_016545835.1. Lineage (NCBI taxonomy): Eukaryota > Metazoa > Chordata > Lepidosauria > Squamata > Viperidae > Crotalus > Crotalus tigris. Next base: position 159,387 of record NW_024100496.1, read on the forward strand.
GGAAAAATCTGCAGCGGTCAATATTAGGAAGAATTGCTACAGTAAAAATGAATGTGTTGCCGAAGATTTTATTTCTATTTCAAACGATTCCGATAAAACTTGAGAGAAAATTCTTTCAAGATTTAAATTCATTGGTTTTGAACTTTATTTGGCAGGGGAAAAAAGCTAGAATTAAGATGAAAACATTACAAGATGCTAAGGAAAATGGAGGTTTTCGTTTGCCAGAATGGACATTGTATTACCAAGCATCTGTGTTAACATGGGTGAAAGAGTGGATAACACTTAGAAATAAAAGATTATTGTATCTAGAGAGACATGATTTACAATTGGGGTGGCACGCTTTCTTATGGTATGGGAAAAACAGAGTTCATAAATACTTTCAAAATCATTTTATAAGAAATGCCTTGTCAACAGTATGGGAAAAAATTAAAGCTAAAATATATTTAAAAATTCCAGGGTGGTTATCAACGATGGAGGCATTTATACATCCGAACTTGGTAGACTTTTTTTTATTAAAATTTTTTAAAATTTTACAAAAAAGTTCCCTTCCCTCACCCTCCCAACCCCCCCAACCCCCCCCCACCCCAACCCCCCCCAACCTTCCCAGAGCTGAATACAGGCTTAATTAAAATTTAAAAGAAAAAATTTTAAACACAAATAAACCACATACAAATTTGGTCGAACTTGGTAGACTTTGAAAAAATATGAACATATAAAGATATTCTAGATATTGATGGGAAATTAACATCTAAACAAGAACTGGAAAATCAGGGAATTAACTTGTCCTGGTGGGCACATTTACAGATACAAAGTAGATATGAAAAAGATTTAAAAATGTATGGATTTTATAAGGATCAAACTGTGTTTGATAAGATTTTTTTAACCTCAGATGAGAAATTAATTAAGAAAATGTATAACTTTTTGTTAATTTTGGATATGGAAAGTGAACAAGTGAAAGAAATTTTTTTGGCTATAATATAGAATTAGAAAAATGGCAAATGTTATGGGAGAGAAACTACAAATTAACAATGTCAATTTCATACAAAGAAAATCTGTATAAAATGTTTTATAGATGGCACCTGCCACCAGCAAGATTAGCAAAAAATGTTTAAAAATATGTCAGATAGATGTTGGAAATGTAAACATAACATAGGCACGTATTATCACATTTGGTGGACATGTGGTAAGGCAAAGGCCTATTGGAGAAAGATACATATATGGTTAGAAAAAATATTGGGTGAACAAGTGGATTTCAAACCTGAACTTTTTTTACTAGGTATTATGCCTGAAAAGACTAATAAGCAGAAATTATATTTAATCTTACACATCACTACAGCAGCGAAAATAATTTTTGTACAATACTGGAAGAATGAAGGATTGCCATCAGAAGAAGAAATAATCAGGAAAATATTGGAATGTGCAGAGATGGACAGATTAACTATGCAGCTGAAAGATAAAGAAGATACAGACTACTATCAAATTTGGAACCTATTTTATTCTTGGCTAGAGGAAAGAATGAAGGATTAGGAATTGAACATGTATTAGCATAGCAAACTCCAGACAACTTGTTGATTGGAAAAACTAACATATGTTGATGAAAAAAAGAAAACCAATAAAAGCTTTGAAGATTAGCTTTCCCCAGGTTTTGGCAAGTTCTCTATGGAGATCATCTGTCATAATCTTCATCCACCACTAGGGGTCAGCATCCATTTAGTTTTCAATATGAACAATGGTCTTTAAAATGAGAGTCTTAACCATTCAACAATTTTAAATTTGTCCAAAATTAAATTTTAGCTTTCAAGTTTAAAAATTTATTTCACTAACATATATTTTGATCCTCCATGGAAATTTTAATTTGCAGCTTCCATTAGTATAAGGGTGGGGCAGAAGTCCCCCTCCTTCACTTTCGGAGGTATTTTGCTTCTTGGGGATCTTTTCCAGGAAATTAAGTGTGGAATGGAAAAGGGAAAATCAGATTCCTCACCCAGTTTCAAGCACGCTGTTTACTGTTGTGCTGGTTAGTTCTTTTGGACTTCGGTTGCAAGTAGCTTGGGCTGATCAGTGAAATATAGCCTTTCTCCTGTCGGGTTAGAAGGCTTTTCCCAAGATGAATGGAATGACCATTGTCATTCCAGAGTTGCCGGGGCACCTTTCTTTCTTTGCTGCCTCTCCGGGACAGCTTGGACCCATTAGGGTCTCCAGGCAAGATGAAAATTAGCCGTGAGGGTGCGGCAGTCCGCAAGCCCATGACCAGTCACTACCGTGCAGGACCGGAAGTCTCCTGGTCTCTCCATCAATTAATATAGTCAGGAACCAAACTCTTGTAAATGGTTCTCAGTGGATTAACTATTTCTTTTCTTTACAACATGACCTTCTCTTCTATAACCCTCTCTGACAAAGCAAGGTACTCCTGCACTGGTAATATCTTCCTAATTTCTTAACAAAACTCATATGGAATGGAGCAGTGCAGGCCAGCTGTATGACATCTTTAACATGTTCCAGTTGCAGGAAAGACTACTGTGATTACTGCTCACAGATAGAAATACTTCCCCTGTGATGGGCGTGGGCTTTCAAACAATTATGTGAAAGATGATACATGTTAACACAAACACAAAGAAATAAAATGACATATCTATAATTCTGTAACCTTGTCATGACACCAAGGTTGAAAATTAAGTGGAACACGGATGGGACTAGTAATATTGGACTAGTTTTTTCTGTTGATGACTACTTTATTCTTGAAAGTGCCTTTAAAATCCTCTGGTTCATTGACATCACATATGCAGCTGAGGCCATGAAATCATTTGATGCCCCTTTGGCTTTCAGTATTCCCCATTCCAATGGCTGGTGCCAGATACAGCAATAAATTTACCTGTCCTTCAAGATGTCCCATCTTTTCCTGAAAAAAGGACAATTTAAGGCCACTTATCAATAGTCTCTTCTCCTCAAGTCATCTGCTTTCTGCCTTCCTGCCTGCTCCTCAGTCTTTTAGAGATTAAAATATCTAAGCAAAGCAGAAAACAGAAAGTGAGGTGGCGCAGGAGTTAGAGTGCAGTACTGCAGGCCACTTTAGCTGACTGTGTTCAGCAGGTCAGCGGTTCAAATCTTACCGGCTCAAGGTTGACTCAGCCTTCCATCCTTCCGGGGTAGGTAAAATGAGGACCCAGATTGTTGGGGGCAATGTCAATATATATATACATTGCTTACTGGTGCACACCACTTAGAGAGTGCTTGCACTTAAAGCGGTATATAAGTCTCATAAATAAACATAAATAAAATGTCCTTTGAAAAGAGTGTCCTCTAGATTAGACAAGTGTAATTTTTTGGCATTTGAATAAACACAGCTTCATTTAATTATGCAAACACCTCTTTCCTGTTTGTAAGTAGAATATCTTTGGAGCAGATGGACACTAGTTTATTGGCTAGCATGTTAGCCTGTCTTAACACGCATCTCTGTTCTTACTCTCTCTTAATACTCAACACGATTTTGCACTGTTTTCAGTAAATGGGAAGAGAATCATAGAACTTACAGTACTCATTATAACTGAGAAAAACTCAACCAGAGGTTTTTTTTAATGATAGGAATTTTTGGAGGTTTATGGTGCTGCAGTAGCTAGAATAGAACCAGGATATCCACTGAATACTTTGGGCCAATCAGTTTTAAGGTAGTCTCCTTCCTTTACTGCATCACTGCAAATGTTACAGATCCGTGGTGGCTACAATGAAAAACCCAAGTTTCCTATCAGTGATTACCTAGACCAGGGGTAGGCAACCTTGGCTCTTTTATGACTCCTGGACTTCAACTCCCAGAATTCCTGAGCCAGCATAGACGTTGAAAATCAAACTGCTACTTAATGCCATTATATAGTTCAATGTCATGAACCATTCATGGTATATACAGTGTCTAGTTCTGATAACCAGATTTTAAAAGAGGGTGTCGGAGTTGGAGAAGGTGCCAGAAAGTGATCAAGGGGGAAAAGCTACTCATCCCTGATTAGAAAGTATTACAGTGTTTGCAGATTTTTAGCTGAGGAAAAGCACATTAAAAAACAAATATCAGAAAAGGTTCTGATTACACCAGATGTGAAGGGAACAGAGAGAGAAGGAAACACACACACAGAGAGAGAGAAGCTTTGCTCATATAATGAAGTGACTTACGAAGATTCAGGACAGATTAAAGAAAACACAAGTTCACGCAATGCACGTTCAAGCTGTATTGCCACAAAATGCAGTGAAGGCAAAAGTCACGGAGATCTTGAAAAAAAAAATCAAATAACTTCATGGACTATAAGGCAATCAGTGACTCTTACTGTTCTTAACAGCTCCTGGTAATCCAGTGTTTCTCAACCTTGACAATTTTAAGGCATGTGGACTTCAACTCCCAGAATTCCACAGCCAGCATTGCTGGCTGTGGAATTCTGGGAGTTGAAGTCCACATGCCTTAAAATTGTCAAGGTTGAGAAACACTGTGGTAATCAAAAGTACATCTGTGAATACTGACTTCAGGGAAACAGCGACAAAGGCAGGATGCTGCCCTCCTATCCTAAATATCTGGTTGACTACATGAGTAACAGGTCTTGAGAAAAGATTTATGCCTGTATTTTTAATATGACTCCTAAGTTTTTTATAAACAAAATGTCACCATCATCCATCTGAGTGGATTACATTCGTTACAGCTTTGTGTAAAGGAGGGAGGTAATTCCCTGGGACTGATATCTTTCTAATGATCACAGTGATCCTTGAGATCACATTGAGGACAATTATCCTTGAGGATCACATTGAGAACATTAAGAATGGCCTGGATTGAAGGACAGATGGAAGAGCAAGACAAGTTCAGCCTAAGTCCATTCCAGGAAAATAACTCAATGTGCCTTCCCGAACTCATATGAAGATAAAATGAGGGTGGAGAGAAGCACATTCAGACTTTAAAGATTCTGTTACTTCCTATTACAATAAATGTAATCTTTTATGGTTTTGGGTTCTTAGTCTATTTCACCTTGTTGGGGTAACAGATAATAAGAGAAAAATCAACCTTAATAGATATTGCAGGGGGATTGGGGTGGAGATGGAGGATCTTGTGACAGCATTCAAGAACTGGTAGTCATTAGCAATCTGTTGTCCCAAAATAATAATTTTAAAAGTGGTTCATTCGTATGGCTTTTAAAAATCTTCTATTATAGTAAATGATCTGGAAGAAAATAAACAATTTTAACTCCAAGGCTTTTCAAAACAGAAACAACCCTGTGGCCTGGTGTGGTTGCATTGCATGTTTACTGTGGTGTTTTTGAATTTTCTTTTTGTGTGTGTTTTTATCATATTACATCCCTAATCCATTTTTATACTCTCTCCTCCCTGCCCCAGCTTTAAAGTTTATCATAGCTAATATATATGTGCTTTTATCTTAACATTCATAGCATCATACTTGGTAAAATTACTTTGAGTTTGTCCCAAACTATGTAAACATTAAAAAAATATGTCTGTGTGAGTCTGTTAAAACACTCTGAAATATATTTTTAAGGTATCTCTTTAACTTGCTTTTGCTGTCAGAGTGCACTTCTCAGGGTGCCTTCCAAATGCAAGGAGCCCTGGGACAAATTTGTCTGGTTTTACTACCGCTTTGATGGACAGGACTACTTTCTCCAATTACAGCTGTTTTCCTAAGACTCATTGCTGTTAGCATTACTTATATTTCTGTTTTGTCTTGCAGATATTTGAAAGTGTTACTTTATTATCCTTCCTTCCTTCCTTTCCTTCTTTTCTTTCCTTCCTTCCTTCCTTCCTTCCTTTCTTCCTTCTTTCCTTCCTTCCTCCCTCCCTCCCTCCCCTCCCTTCCCTTCTCTCATTATTTTCTTATGGTTTGTCAGGAAGATTTCTTTAGAAATTAAGCTATCATGCAGTATTGGCTACTAATGACTTACTCACTGGTAACAGCAAATTATGGGGTTGAGAAAGTCAATCTATTCCCCATCAATGGTTTGGCATCCCATCTGACAATCTTTCATGACTCTCCTGCATAGAATCATGTACAGCAGAATCTTTACCACTTCTGTCTACTAATCTATTTACAACTCATCTAGCCTTAGATCCAGTTAATTGAGTCTGAATATTAAGCCACTGGATGAACATTTATTTCATTCTTACATTAAAATAATGTTTCTTATTAAATGCACCGAAGAGCAAGAAATGAGATAGACATAGACACTTTTTTTCCTGCAAGCCATAGATTTTCCTGAAAAAAGTATACCTAGGAGAATAAAAACCTATTCGTGGACATGTTCTTAAAAAGATATAAAGGTAGTTCTTGACTTACAATAGTTCGTTTAGTGTTCAAAAGTTACAACAGCACTGAAAAATGGGACTTATGACCATTTTTCTCAGTTACGACTTTTGCAGCATCCCCATGATCATGAGATCAAAATTCAGATGCTTGGCAACTGGTTCATATTTATGACCTTGCTGTGTCCTGGTGTCATGTGATCATCGGGACACAGCAAGTTGTTAAGTGAATCTGGGGAAGCCAGATTCACTTAACAACCAGGTTACTAACTTATCAACTGCAGTGATTCACTTAACAACTGTGGCAAGAAAGGTTGTAAAATGGGGCAAACTCACTTAACAATTGTCTCAACAACAGAAAGTTTGGAGTCAATTGTGGTCATAAGTCGAGAACTACCTGTATTCCAATATTTCAATTTTTCCTAATTAGAGCTGAGCCTGTCTCTTGTGAAACTGTCTATTTTGTCTATCCTAAAAGGCAGAATATCTTTAAAAAAGGGAAATACTGCTTTTGGGGAAAATGTTTCTATTGCTCCCTTTTTTCCAGGATAAAATGGATATGGATGTGAAAAGATTGAAGTTAGAGACAACCTTGTGGCAGGCTGAGGCTTCATCTCTCATAGTAATTATAGAAGCAGAAATATGCCTCCCTCTTAAAGCATGACCCTGGGCTCTTGGAAAAGGAGATTTGGTGTCAGAAGCATTTAATGAAAAATCCACAGAAATAGTTTGCTTGAAATCACCAAGAGGAATGGACATCAAGACAGCTCCATTTTTCAGACCCTCTTCCTCCAGCATTTGAGAACCACAGGAACAAGAAACCCAGCCTTTTATGTGTCTGAGAGAACATGCCCACAATAGTTTATTTCCTCTTCCATTTGGCCAGATGGCATTATTTTGCGCATCCACCTCAATTCACCATTTTCCGTGTTTATGTTTTTGTAGTTCATTTACAGGACAAGACTTAGAAAAGATGATTTTTTTGCAAGGGAGAGAATTTATTTTTATGGCAATGTGACCCTTGTGGTATTTGGCTGCGAATTAGCATTCAAGGCCAAAGGTTCAATAACCACCTGTGGGAAGAATATCCTTTTTGGGATAAAATGGGCATTGGAGGAAAGGTGTGTTGAGACTGATGTTTGTGTTCAGGCTAAAAATAAGAGACGCTCTCGCCCAGGAGACCCCAGTTTCCTAATTTATGTTAGTAGCCAATAGGGAGCCAGATGGCACTTGGCCATGGAGAGTTGAAAGGTCACTGGACAACTGGATGGGACTTGGCCTTTCTGTTGGTGATGGGAGATTTCATTTCTAGATCACGGAAATGAATTTGAAAAGATTTCACCTATCAGAGTCTCGTTTCCTCTTGGAATGCAGGGAACAGACCAATAAAAATTTCGTTACTTGCCTTTCAAGTGAAACGCCAAAGGTAATTTCTCCCACATTAATTCATTTGCTCAAGTCTCATTCAACAGCGCTGGACACTGATCTCCGTTCTGAAAGAGCTCATTGCTGATGACAGTATTTGGTCTGTGAAAAATAACAACATGTTGACAGTACAGGAACACACGGGGAATGTAGAGCAAAGTGTTTTTATCTTGGCCAGAGGCTGAAAGATCTGAGGCTGAACAAGAATAGCAGTGCAACTCACCGTGCAAAGTCAGTCAGGAAGCCAGCAGAAAGATGGAAGTTTCTCCCACTCCCAATGCTGTTTTGCCCATCCTTTCTCTGTAGAGATAAGAAAATATCTCTGAAAGGGTGATCCAATGGGTCAGAAATAATACAGAACATGGAAGGAATGCATTCATGCATTCTTACAGGCTACCAGAGTTGGTAATAACGCTGTAAATAATACTGAAAATTTTGAGTTTTAGGTAAATTACAAAAGGCAAAATATTTGCTTGGAAGTTTACAAAAAACATAGGCAACCATCACCATGGCCTTTCTGTAGGTTATTATAGACCAAGGCTACCTCTATTCCCATTTGTTGACTACATCTCCCAGCATGCACTAATTCAGTTTTGTGGTTTATAAACACGGCCTCACTATATCAAAGAACAGCCTTTTGGGGCCTAGCTCCCCTTGTTATGCTACAGTTATAACTCTTATTCTACATGGTTTAGGGCATATTTGTGCAGATTTCTATGAATTATTCCAACCTATCTGGAGGTCACCAAGTTGGGATGGATGTTCAAGAGCAAAGCAAGTGAGAAGAGACCCAGGCAGGGATCCATCTCCTTTTGAGTGCTTCTGAGGACCATTCTGCTGAACTGTCTAATTTTGCAATTAATTAAAGGACTTTTGAACTTTTGCATTTTTTTTCCATTTGGAATGGCTGACAGCCTGACAAAGGCTGACAATCTGCAGCCTACATCCTTACTTATTGCACACCTAGCTACTTATTTATACTAGCTGAGAATTTGATTCTTTTTAGGCCTTGTGCCTGTCTTGTATTGCTCCGATGGTCCTTTTGACCTCTTCATTTGATTTCGTTCCTCCGAAGCAGAGGAACAGAATAGGTAAATTACACCTCTGGCAATATAAATAGCCTGGAGGCTTTTAATATTCTGCTAAGGCTTAGTAGGCCCCTTCTGTAAACCTCTGAGGTTGCTCTTGACAATGATCTCAATATATTTTGTTTCAAAGGAAAATAAACTTCATTGCATCTTTCCAAAGCAGCAGGACCCAGGAGTCTACATTAGAGAAGCCTAGTGGGCAGCTGTGTAATCATTAGCAAGACCAATGGGACAGGGACCTAAAAGTTCCTTAGCCCAGCCGGGAGTATAATTTACTGTGCCACCACCACAAAACCAGCAAGTTAGCATAAGAAAAGCATGTCAGGAGGAATGATGGTGAAACTAAACCAGACAAAGCTCCAGCAGGATTTTTTTTTTTTTTAAAAAAAAGAAAACAAAACTGCATAGCTCAAAATTTTAAAAAAATGGGCTGTTAGATGATTCCATTGTGATGAATATCCAACTCATTCATTGTTGATTTCCCCCCCCCAAAGAGATCAATTGTGTTTCAGAAGAGGGGTTCTTGAGTAGCACATATGTAAACCTAACTTTTCAGTTTAGAGTATATCCAAAATGTTTATCACTTAATCTATGTTTCTCTCCATTGACTGAAGAACAAGCTTCTGTCTAATGTACATTAAGCATGGAACAAGAACTCTGGATACAGATCGAAGCCCTGTTCTGCTTGGCTGCTGAAATGGGAACAATTTTTATGCCAGCTCATTTAATGCTGGCTCCCATACTGGATGATATCTCTCTTTTGCTGCTATGTAGAACAGTCCTTATATGGACATATGGGATGTCCTGGTATAAAGCATGAATGTTCCCTCATTAGGGATTAGTGGAGCAAAAGGAGGTTGCCCAGAAATTTTGCATATATATATATATATATCCTACAATGTGAGGCTTGGATGATAAGCTGGTCTGTCAATTCCTATCACAATCAATGGATCAACACTCAGATGATCCCCAAAAAGTGGATCCTGCACTTGTGGAAAAAAGCAAGGAAGAATATATATGAGCACATCCCACACTGATTACAGGAAAGCCTATGGCCCAGTGCCACACATATGGATCTGTGAGTGCCTGACACTATACAAAATCAACAAGAGCTGGTATAGTGAGCTGGCCAAAGGAAGACATGGAAGCTGCCAGTGTGAAGACCTGGAAGCTACTCACAATGTATAGAGGTTTCCACTCTTAATCCAAGAAACTGTATACCAGATGGAAAGAGGGTAGGTGGGGTCTGGTGAGTGTCAAAGCCACTGTCCTGGATGAAACCCAGAGCATCCATGAGTACATCAGTAAGATGGCACCCAAAAATGAGCTGCTGAGAGAATGTCTGAGGCAGTAGCAGACATGGGAGAAAGATCAAGTAAAGAAAGTGCCATGGCAAGACAAGACTCTGCACAGGATGTACCATCAACAGATAGCTGAGGTGGCTGACATTTGGGAATCTTACTAATGGCAGGAAAGGACTTGACTAAAAGGCAGCACTGAAGCACTGATCATAGCAGCAGAAGAACAGGCAACAAGCACCAAACCTATAAAAGCAGGGGTCTTTCACACTAGATAAGACCCCAAGTGCAGACTATGCAGAGGCCTCAGACAGATACATGCATAGCGGCAGGGTATAAGATGCAGACAGGAACAGCATGCACTGAATGGCACAACCAAGTGACTGGCTTGGTGTAGAGGGACATCTGCACAATGTATGGACTAACCCAGGGGTAGGCAACCTTGGCTCTTTTATGACTCGTGGACTTCAACTCCCAGAATTCCTGAGCCAGCCGGAGTTGAAGACCATGAGGAGTTGAAGTCCACGAGTCATAAAAGAACCAAGGTTGCCTACCCCTGGACTAGACCCTCCCAAGTCCAGATGGGAATTTCCACAGAAAGTCATGGAGAATAAGAGGGCTAAGATCCTGTGGGACTTCCAGAAAAGTGCAATGCTAGGGACAGCTAAGATACTGTGCAGAAACCTCAAACTCCCAGACCTGAGACTGAGTATGACACATACAACCCATAGGAATTAGAAGGAATTTTTGTTATATGTATTTCCATTCAGTTGTGTCTGATTCTTTTTTTTTAAGTATTTTATTAACTTTCTATCATTACAATTCGTTAGTGCTTAATGAACAACTTGTTGTCTGGGTTGATTTTTTCCTTAGTCATAAAAGTTAAGTTCTTACTCTCTATCTTGTTTTTCCAGCCATTGATAAAATAAGTTCCATGTTTGAACATATTCTGTGTCTTCTTTTTCTTTGATTCTCGATGTGAGTCTATCCATTTCAGCACAGTCCAATATTTTCTTAATTATCGCTTCATCCAATGGTGTTATCTCGTTTTTCCAGTGCTGCGCAAATACAATCCTCGCTGCTGTTAATACATGTAATGTTAAACATACATTTTGTTTATTAATATTTTTTTCTGGAATTATACCTCATAAAAAAAATTTCAAGTTTAAAGTGTTAATGTGTTTCCCTAACATCTTTTCTAAATAAGTATGTATTTTTGCTTTAACACATGTCCACCGCAAGTGATAATATGTACCAGGATTTTGATTACATTTCCAACATTTATTAGATATATTTTTAAACATTTTTGCTAATCTAACAGGTGGAAGATGCCACCTATAGAACATTTTATATAAGTTTTCTTTATACGAAGTAGCCATTGTCAATTTATAGTTTCTTTCCCAGAGGTTTTGCCATTTCTCTAATTCTATATTATATCCATTTTTTTGCCCATATTATCATTGTTTCTTTCACTTGTTCATCTTCCATTTTTAGATTCAATAAAAAAATTATACAGTTGTGTCTGATTCTTGAAGATTGCCTGGAGAAGTCCCTGCAGTTTCCTTGGCAATATTTTCAGAAGTTGTTGGAAAACATTTTCTTTGTTTCTCTCACTCACCAATATAGGAATCCCATTTGTAGAATAATAACATAGGAATATATAGAGAAAGAAGTAACAAAAAGTCTTCATGCCATTCCTTCCCTCCCACGTTCATTTAAAAACCTGTAGAGAAAGCTCTATAGAGACTCAGATGATCAGGTCATATTCGGAAGAGGGCCTTGATGCTGAGAACAGGACATATCCAGCCATGATGCAAGGGGCACAATATAAAGGGTATTCAGATGTGGTTGCACATAGATTCACAGTCACGGATATGTGGCCCTGACATGTCAGAATATACAAACCACAAATTGCAATGCTCAGCATTAAAAAAAAAATTGAAATGAGCTGCGTACTAAAAATAAGCCTCGGTGCCAAGAATAATAGAGCACAATAGACTTCATTACATTTCCCCAGTCTGACCAATCCCAGCCCTGCTATATTGTAAAGCCTCCGTGTGTGTGCTTATTAGACTGCCAAACACAATGGAAACACCTTTTCTTTTAGTTAATGAATATTAATTGTTGGGGCAAAAATGGAGATAACTGTGATACACTAGCTTGGGCTAGAGCAGGGGTAGGGAACCTTGGCTCTTTTATGACTTGTGGACTTCAATACCCAGAATTCCTGAACCAGCCATGCTGACTCAGGAGTTCTGGGAGTTGAAGTCCACAAGTCATAAAAGAGCCAAGGTTGCCTAGCCCTGGGCTAGAGTATGAGGATACACTCAGGACGATGCCACCAGGGAGCCCCGAGATCAGTGCACTTGATGGCACTAGTGAAGGAAAATGGAGATGAAATCTTGATAGCACTCAGTGATCTTCCATTTGGCACATTATGTCTCTACCCAGCCTTTCCGTTAAGAAGGATTTTTTTTTTTTTAACTTTGTAACACCTGTGTTGAGCTGCCAGGATGATGACAAGTGTTTGGGTGAAAAGCAAAAACACCATTGTCCTTGTTTTGTTTTTCTTTTGTTTTTGATAACACTTGATTTCCAGACAACACATATTCTTGACATTTCTCCCCTCCTCTCCCTGCAATCCCCAGTGTTGGATGAGTCCTCCTTCACAGAAGAAACAAGCAGACTAAAATCCTTTACTTTTTTTTTTGTAAACCTCATAACAGAGCAAGAGAGATAAAAGATTTCTTCTTGCCTTCTAAATTCTGAAATGTTTCTTTTGCCAGAGGAATGAGCATGTGCTTGCAGTTAGCTACTTCATCCAAGTGGTGCATGGAATCTGGTTTCCAAAGAGGGCAAAATATAGAAGCCATGATTTGTTTATTGATTTTATTTATTTATATCCCGTCTTTATAAATAACTCAAGACGGAGAAACCCCAAATATTCCTTCCTCCTCCTGTTTTCCCCACAATAAAAACCTAGTGAGGTGGGTTGGACTGAAAGAGAGTGAATGGTTCAAAGTCACCAAGCTGGCTTTCATGGCTAAGGTAGAACTAAAATTCACGGTCTCCTGGTTTTTATCCTGATGCTTTTGGGAAGCCCGCAGGTAAGGTTGCCAATTGTGACAGTGCGACACTGCAACCATTGGAAATCTGGGCCAGTTGCCAAGAGCCTGGATTGCAATCATGTGATTGTAGAGGTGCTGCACCATCCAGAACTTAGTGGGTCAGTTGTAACTACCACTCATTCAGTGCTATCAGAAATGTGAAGGGTCACTATATGAGTGGTTGTTGAACATGGATCACCTGTATACATTTTGAGGCTCAGTGAATATAGTATTCAATGCAGTATTCATTCAGTAGATAGCAGTAAAGTTCTATGGTTTTATGTATCAGGACATAGTAAAAATCATCTGGTCCTTAACAGTTCTTAAAAGTAGGTAAATACAACTTCAGATGAACAACTCATGACATATTAGATCATGTCATCATTTATGTGCTTTAACCATTTAAACCAAACTGGCTCTCAGTCTTTCTGTTTCCCATTCTCTTCCACAACTCTGAACTCTTAGTGGTGTCCTATCCAGGTTGAATCAAGTCCACCACAGTTATTTAAAAAATGATACCGTACAATAATCATGTCAGTTTCATTCTTTTACTTCTTTCTTAATGTCTTTTCACAACATCACATTTGATTTTCATGAAATTGTCTATTGCATCTCCAATATTCCTCTAGTGTACATACAGAGTTAAGAATGTTTTTGGCCTAGTGTGCAGTGGCCTAATTACCGTGAGCTACATTTGTAATTTAATCACTAATCCACCCAATTATTGAGGGTTTTTTCTGTATCTTTTGTATTCGATCCACCCTTATTATTTGGTATAAACAAAGCTGACCATCAGCCCACCTTTGATTTTAAATCATTTATTATCAGGTTGACAAAGTTCCATGTTAAAGACCGATCCCAATGTTTATTCTCTCCTTTCTGACTTTCTGAGACTTTTACATTTAGTACTACTGTACTCCCTGCTTGTGTTCATAAACCAGTTTCCCATCTATGTGAAGTTTTGTATCTTCTTTCATGATTGCTGAGTTTGCTCAGAACCTTAGTTAAAAGCTCTTCTGAATGTTCAAGTAAACAGTAGATCACCCTTATCTATATGCTGGGCATATACAGAATAATGGTTAAGCGTATTCAGGCTCAACAACTCTTGTTTCCGATTTCCACTTTGCTCTTAAGAGCATACAAAGATACTCTGAAGCAGTTACTGTCATTCAGTCTGCCATGTCTAGCCTACAGGAGAATGGAGCTCAAAATCAACCTAATTGTCTGGTTTCCCCATTTGTGCTAGGAAAATAGGAAGAGGTGCTCTTCTCTGCTCAAAATGCAGAGATCCTGCCTAGATCTTCTGAAGGAAAGTTACAATAATTTTTTTTTAAAAAAATGATATTCTCAAAGAATGCAATGTTTTGTGAGAAAGGACAGCCTGCATTTTCCTGAATTCTTTGGATGTCTTCTGGAAATTAGTGCAAATTTTACCAGTCCTCTGGCCTTTATTCCAGACATGAGCCAAATTTTAATTATGAGAGAAGCAATTTAAAATCAACAAATTAAGAACTCTGAGATAAAAAGAGGTAATTTGTTTTTATGTTCAACTGATTAATAAAGTTTAGAATTCAAGTGTTGTCACTGAGATACCCAAAGTATGGTGTGTGTCCTCCCACTTTGGAAGTATATTCTTTGTGCTCTCTTATTTTATTTATTTTATTGTATTTATTTGAATTCTCTGTAAATGACTCTGGGCAGCTCACAATTCAAAATTCTCTTCATTCTTTAAAAGACCTTACCAAGCTTTTATTTTTCTTCCATTTGAGGGAAAACATGTTGGTATGATTTGGTGTGGTTTCTGTTGTTTTTATTTTTGTATCATTTATGAAATTGTTGCTTTGTTTCAAAGATTCATTTATGACAATGAGATTTTATGCTAAGTTTTTTTCTACTTCTAGAAGGCATATATTCCTTCCTGAGTTCAAATTTCCCTTTGCCTCCAGTTTGCATCAGCACACTTTGATATCTGAATGAACCCTCTCCCAGTACAATTGCAGATTTTCTGGGCTCCAAATTCTTACTCACTTTATTATTTAGAACTGCTGAGTCCCTTGCTCCAGAAAGCTAAATCTTACTACCTCATTGACTCCTATTATGCTCCATGAAATTTGTCTGCTTCTTGCAATATCCTTATGCTTGGCCCCCAGTCTCTGAGGAGCTTCTCAGAATCATCCATATCCTTATTCACCAGTCTTCCTGAGCCTGCTCTCTATCCATGTTATGGACCTGCCATTTTTTCCTCTTGCTTTTGTTTTTTATTCATTTTGTAGATTTTTATCCCATCTTTATTAGTTTATAAGTAATTCAAGGCAGCAACAATACCTAATGCTCCGTCCTCCTCCTAATTTCTCCACAATAAAAACAACCCTGTGAAGTGGGTTGAGCTGAGGAATAGTTGGCCCAAAGTCACTCAGTGGCTTTCATACCTAAAGAAGGACTAAATCTCACTATCTCCTGATTTCTAGGCCAGCATCTTAACTACTATACTAAGTTGGTTCCTTAAAACATTTTAAAAAATAGTTCAAAGACATTAAAGATTAACTGTGGTAGGCAGAGCCCCAATTTTTGTGGCAATTGCTTCCTTTTGTATAGCAGAATTTCTTTTCCCAGAGCATGAGTTATGTTCTAAGATTCAGGTCCAAATAAAGGCAAAATCCCACAGTGAGGCACACTGGAAAAACAGCCAACTTTTATCTGGTTTCGTGTCAAAATCATGGGAAAATGTGGCATATAAATCTGCCAGGTTTTATACAATGCTGGGTTAGGATCACACAGGGAAAAGGAGATTCTAACAACCTTCAGATAAACCTGATCTTAATTTTTCAGGCACGGAAACAAACTGCAAGATTTGGACTTTTCTTAGATCAGGCCTCAGTGTTCCGTTCATACTGATTTCTTTCTCTTTTCCGCCTAAACTTTATTATTATTTTTTTTTTAAGTTGGCTACATTATGGGCAAACCTATCAGGAATTTGACAGTGAAGCCAAGATCTGCTTGGAACCTGTTCATCTCACAGCTCTAAATCTTGGTAATAAACTTCATTGTTGCATTTTTACTTTTTCATTGTTTCTTTTTCCCTTTGCACAGAAAAACATTTGTCTCAGAACATGTCCTAGAATTTGTTCTGAGAAAATGCCTCTTTTGAAATGGTTTAAACTGAATGTTCTCCTGGGCATCTTTTTGCAAAACCCTCAGCGCACTAGTTTAAACATAAGTTAGAAGCTCTGCTTCAGGAAGTCTATCTTGACAGTAAACTCCTGGATTCTTTCATGTAAAGCAAGAATTCATGTGTAAATCCTATGTCCAGACAACTTGTTGGAGGGACTAGGCCATAGTGTTTTGGGGGGGAGCATGAAATCTGAGAGGGGTTTTGGTAAACACCCCAGTCAGTCATTGTTGAGTTCTCCATGATCTGCTTAGATATCCAGATGAGAGCTCAAGGGGCAGATACACTTAGTAAAGTCAACCCTCTAATTTTCAGTCCTAGTAAATTTTGCAGTGGGAAGCCTGTACATTTGGCTGGAAGACTGAATTCTGTAATCCCAACACATCTGGAGGGTTGGATAAGGAAAGGCTGGCCTCCAGTTAGAGCAGTGGGAGCTCTCAGCACAGATGTTACGAAGTGCCAGAATGAAAGGAGCACATTACTTCTGGAAAAATGCAGACTTCCATAATATGTGCATAGGAGTAGATATAAAATTTAGAAAGAACTTCTCTAGGTTTAATGCAATTTAATTTAGGGTGACTTGAGTAGTTCATACTGAATATCACTGAGGTGCAAGCTAAGCGCCTATTTTGCTCTTTATTTTGCTCATTGCATAAACTGGAATTGGATCATCTTTCAAATAAAGGAAATATTCAAATAGAAGTTGTAGTCATCCCATTAAAAAATCAGTTATTCCACTAGATCATGGTTTCCCTAGCTGGCTGGGAAATTCGGGAGTTGACGTCTACAAGTCTAAAAAGTTGCCAAGTTTGAGAAACCTTGCACTAGATATATAGTAATGTTTGTGCCTAACTACCCACCTGTTTTTTCCCCAGTTTCTTCTTTCTCTTGAAGAATAGAGGAAATGGTGGGACAGAGGGGTGTCACCACCTCATAAAACCTCCAAACAGCTTTTGCTTTATTTTGCAGGCTATAACACTCTCCCATTCCTGCAACAACATTCTTGGACAAAATCTTTACTGGTAAATTCAGTAGGCTTATGTTTATGGTCATCACCATTCTCTCTCCATTTTGATTTTTTGGGAAGGCTAAAAAGATAAATTGTTAGCTTTAAGATATCTGTCTTACGTGACTTTTCTGAAACAAAATTGGCAAACTGCAGCCCAAACCTTATTACTGAGCTAATTTATATTATATACAATGGTATTATTGTATATTAAGGGGATGCCTCAGTCTAAAGCACATCCAGTTGACTCCAAACACTTTTAGGATCGCTCCAAACCCCTACTGGTGATTTCTGGTAACTTCATATTACATTTGAGTGATTCTAAGGGATGAGAATTTGGGAAAATGATGGTGGGAATTTAAAACAAAGGAGATTAGAACAGTATATCCAGTGTAGTTTATTATGGACGAGCTCACATTTTGCTGTGATCACTCTTACTTCCTCAATTTGTCCTACCCACATATGGACCCTTCTATCTTTTACAATCCCACATGTAGGTTTCTGCTGGGATTTAAGGGGAATGATATATTCAGTTCCTACACACAAATGTATAATGTTTCAGCTTTTCCAGATGCCCAGTAATCTTGTTGATTTTGGTAGCTGGGAGACTAGTAGAGAGATTTCTTGATGTAGTCATAAGGATGTCTGGGAATTTGAAGGAAATACGATATTGTGAATTTACTCTCTCCTCTCTTTTTTTTTATTGAAAATTTTTATTTTTTCCATTTAAACATTATAAAAATACAATACAATTTTAAAATAAGATAAATTTATAACCATTGGTGCGACCCGCCCATTCCCCCCAGGCTGCGTCCACCCTTTCTTAAAACATTCCCTACTTCCCTCCTCTTTCTCTCCTCCCCTCCTACTCTTTTCCCCTCCCCCTCTCCTCTCAATACCCTACTTCTGACTCTCTCCTCTCTCTTGATTGGAAACTATGATGTTCAGTATGGAAGTTGAACAGGTGTCACTGGTTTGCACTGTCCTGTAATAATTTTGATCTCACAATAATTCTGTGAGGTACAGTAAGTTAGATTGAAAGTCACTTCTTGGCTCAGGAGCCACTTAGTTCAGGAGCCATGAAGAAATGAGAGAGGTTTTCTAAATACTTCATTAATCTTCTGAGAAGTGTGCTAAGAAAGAGGCACAGTAGCATCTAATTATGTCAAAGGAGAACAAAGACTCAAGAGTTATTTTACCTTCCGGCCTTTGTTATACAAGAAGTCACTCACAATCAGAAAGTCTGGAGACTCTGAAAATGTTTGGGGCGATGACGGATGATGTAAAGTATGCTGTGAAAGACTTTCAGCTTTAAAATGTCTTATGCTTTAAAAGACATCCCGAAGAATAGATGCATTCCAGAGCAGCAACAGGATTTGGAATGCTTTAGACAGCGATGATAAATGGAAGACGCTCTATTTGTGTACATCTGCACACAACAGAGGAACATACAGGCGTGTTTGGTATGTGTGCACAAGCAGGTGTTTCAGTTTGGTTTCTTTTGTATCAAAACAGCTTATTTTCCACTAAGAACATGGAAGATTGATTCCTTCCGTATTATTTGCCGTGGGGAAACCGAGCAAAAGATTAAAAAAACAGCTCACATGAATACAGTGCATCCCAGCAGGACTACTCAAAAGTGTTTAACACTGATTGCTCGCTGAGAGAATATGAAATCATGGGCTAGGGCATATATGTGTAAATCATAAGCCTTGGGATCAATGAGGTCCACGTAGGTGCTCTCTCAGTAACTCTCAGCCGCAAACCCCCCACTGACGAGAGGAAAGGGAAATTGGGAAAAGAATTCTTGCACACCTTCTTCCCCAAATAGTTGTGCTGCTCCCAGCCTGCCAGACAGCTGTTTGGCCAGTGGAGGAGATGGGGATCTCTTCCTGCTAAACCAGAGGGAGGTCTTACCTTTTCCTCCACTGACAGGAAGATGCTTTGAAAGCTAAGTCATACTGGTTGTCATTGATAAAATTCCTGCTTCCCAGAGAATCTCAGTGTATTGGGAAGGGAGATTTGAATGTCCGTTTTGCTGTAAGGCTGAGATGAGGAATAAAGTGGAAACTTCCCTTCCCCCTTCCGCTTCCCCTTCCCCCTTCCCCCTTCCCCCTTCCCCCTTTCCCCTTTCCCCTTTCCCCTTCCCCCTTCCCCCTTTCCCCTTCCCCATTTCCTCTTCCCCCTTCCCCCTTCCCCTGCCCCTTTCCCCTTTCCCCTTTCCCTTTTCCCCTTCCCCCTTCCCCCTTCCCCCTTTCCCCTTCCCCCTTCCCCCTTCCCCCTGCCCCTTTCCCCTTTCCCCTTTCCCCTTCCTCCTTTCCCCTTCCCCCTTCCCCCTTCCCCTTTCCCTTTTCCCCTTCCTCCTTCCTCCTTCCCCCTTCCCCCTGCCCCTTTCCCCTTTCCCCCTCCTCCTTCCTCCTTCCCCCTTTCCCCTTCCCCCTGCCCGTTTCCCTTTTCCCCTTCCTCCTTCCCCTCCCCCCCTGCCCCTTTCCCCTTCCTCCTTCCCCTTTTTTCCCTTCCCCCTCCCCCCTTCCCCCTTCCCCCTTCCCCCTTCCCCCTTCCCCCTTCCTCCTTCCCCTTCCTCCTGCCCTTTCCCCTTCCTCCTTCCTCCTTCCCCCCCATTCCCCTGTCCCCTTCCCCCTTCCCTTTTCCCCTTCCTCCTTCCCCCTTCCTCCTGCCCTTTCCCTTTCCCCTTTCCCCTTTCCCCTCCCTTCCTCCTTCCCCCCCCTTTCCCCTTCCCCCTTTTCCCTTTCCCCTTTCCCCTTCCCCCTACCCCTTTCCCTTTTCCCCTTCCTCCTTTCCCCTTTTCCCTTTCCCCTTCCCCCTTCCCCCTTCCCCTTCCCCCTTTTACCTTTCCCCTTTCCCCTTCCTCCTTCCCCCTTTCCCCTTCCCCCTTCCCCCTTCCCCCTTTTCCCTTTCCCCTTCCCCCTTCCTCCCCTGCCCCTTCCCCCTTCCCCCTTCCCCCTGCCCTTTTCCCCCCTTTCCCCTTCCTCCTTCCCCCTTCCCCTTTCCCCCTTCCCCCTTCCCTTTTCCCCTTCCTCCTTCCCCCTTTTCCCTTTCCCCTTTCCCCTTCCCCCTACCCCTTTCCCTTTTCCCCTTCCTCCTTTCCCCTTTTCCCTTTCCCCTTCCCCCTTCCCCCTTCCCCTTCCCCCTTTTACCTTTCCCCTTTCCCCTTCCTCCTTCCCCCTTTCCCCTTCCCCCTTCCCCCTTCCCCCTTTTCCCTTTCCCCTTCCCCCTTCCCCCTGCCGCTCTTCCCCCTGTCCCCCTTTTCCCCCTGCCCCTTTCCTCCCTTTCCCCTTCTCCTTCCCGCCTTCCCCTTTCCCCCTTCCCCTTCCCTTTTCCCCTTCTCCTCTCTTTCCCCCTTCCTTCTTTCCCCTTTCCTCTTCCCCCTTCTCCCTTCCCCTTTCCCCTCCTCCTTCCCCTTTCCCCCCCCTTCCCCCTTCCACCCCTTCCCCCTTCCCCCTTCCCCCTTCCCCCTTTCCTTTTCCCCTTCCCCTGCCCCTTTCCCTTTACCCTTCCCCCTTCCCCCTTCCCCCTGCCCCTTTCCTCTTTCCCCTTTCCCTTTCCCCCTTCCCCTGCCCCTTTCCCCTTTCCCCTTCCTCCTTCCTCCTTTCCCCTTCCTCCTTCCGCCTTTCCCCTTTCCCTTTCCCCTTCCCCTTCCCCCTGCCCCTTTCCTCTTCCCCCTTCCCCCTTTCCCCTTTCCCTTCCCCCTTCCCCCTTCCCCCTTCCCCCTGCCCCTTTCCTCTTTCTCCCTTTCCCCTTCCCCTTCCCCCTTCCCCCTTTCCTCCTTTCCTCTTCCCCTTCCCCTGCCCCTTTCCTCTTTCCCCTTCCTCCTTCTCCCTTTCCCCTTTCCCCTTTTCCCTTTCTTCCCCCTTCCCCCTTCCCCCTTTCCCCTGCCCCTTTCCTCTTTCTCCCTTTCCCCTTCCCCCTTTCTCCTTCCCCCTTCCCCCTTCCCCCTGCCCCTTTCCTCTTTCTCCTTTCCCCTTCCCCCTTCCCCCTTCCCCCTTTCTCCTTTCCTCTTCCCCTTCCCCCTTCCCCTGCCCCTTTCCTCTTTCCCCTTCCTCCTTCCTCCTTCCCCCTTTCCCCTTTCCCCTTTCCCTTTCCCCTTCCCCCTTCCCCCTTCCCCCTTTCCCCTGCCCCTTTCTCTTTCCCCTTTCCCTTTCCCCCTTTCTCTTTTCCCCTTTCCTCTTCCCCCTTCCCCCCTCCCCTCTCCCCCTCCTCTTTCCCCTTCCCTTCCCTTCCCTTCCCTTATCTAACAAAAATGTCAGAAAATCTCATGTATATTTTTGATCAACTTCCTTCCATCTGGATCCTAAACTTAATATTGTTATCTTCTCCCCCTTTCTTTATACTACTTTATTCTGAAGTTTTATATATTGTACATTGCTCAGTCTCCTTCTGGATCTGGGTGGATAGTAAAGTTTATAAATAAATACATGCCAAGTATACATTTGAGATATTTATTTTTGATTCTTGAGTTTGGAAAAGTTGCACAGAAATAAATGAAAACAGTATGGTTATCCTAAAGCTGTGGTGTAGAAAATAGTTTGAAATGAGGGCAGAAGCCATGTACACTGTTTAAAAATAAATTAAGAAGTAGAAAATACATAAATCTATAATATGAAAGGCAGTATATTAGAAGTTTTATTTGGTCTTAATGACATCCTTTTAGAAACAAGGATGAAAATAACAAGATACTCTTGGGACTCACTTCAAGGCAGATTTAAAACTGTTTTTCACTCCCATCTGTTTTGTTTACTGAATGTTTTAAAGAAGACAGCATATTATTACTTGGCAGTTAATAAATAAAAATAAGAAAATTATGCTGGGGGGAAAAGGGGGACAGTTCAGAAAAGGGGCCCTTAAGCCATAATTAAATGTCACTTTCTGAATTTTTATCCATAGAGTGTACCTGGAAAGGAAAATGTATTGATTAGTTTTCATGACTCAGTCTCCTCTCTATCAGCAGCTATTCTTAGAGGAAAACAACTGAAATATGGTCCTGCCTGGATTGTACAGTCTAATCTATTGGAAAGTGAGTACTATATAAATCAATGAGGCTTATTGCCAAGAAACTGGGCATAGAGTATTGTAGTGAGTTAGGTGCATGCTTATTTATTTCAGATATTATCAAAAACATTTGGTTCAACTTTAGGTCACTTCTATCTTGCTTTGGGCCAGAAATTCCAGATGTCATTATGAACTGAAATATAATTTGGGACTAATAGCAGCAAAACATAACCAAATGAAAGATCACAAGTGCTGCACAATTCCCTATACATCAACCAAGCCAATAAAATGTGGGATTATGCAAGTTGTGTTGACATTCCTCTTTTCATCTGAAATCTTTAGGTTGATGAATTGGTGGTCACAAAATAATTATACATAAGAAAGCTTACTCAGTATGCATAGCTAAAAAATGATGTTTGAATGCTAGCGTCTCTCTCTCTCTCTCTCTCTCTCTCTCTCTCTCTCTCTCTCTCTCTCTCTCTCTCTCTCTCTCTCTCTCTCTCTCTCTCTCTCTCTCTCTCTCGCTATCTTCTTCATGGTCAGTATAATTTACAATCCCAATGTCATTAAAAGAATATACTACTGGAAATAAGAACAGCTAGAAAGGTGGTCACCAGAGATTTGTAGTCTGGCAATCATATTTTAGTAAACTCCCTTGAAAAGGTTAACAAGTTGCAGCTGAGAAAAAAAAAACCCAGAATGAAGCCTTAAAAAGGATCTTCCTTCAAAATTGTTTGGTAGGTTCTTAATATGTCTAACTCATTTCATCCCCCCCCCCCCAATTTGAGATCAAAGCTAAACCACATATTCAGTTCACATTCTTAGACATTACCTTTTGGCACTACATCATGGTGAAATCAGATTTTTGAACTTTGCATTAGTAAGCCACCCCACCTCTCTGTAATATTAGCAATTCCAAGGGAAGACTATTTATTCATAAGTTTCTGAGCTCAATTTAAGTTCTAAGTTTTAATAGCAATGTCCCACGAGATCGGGTATCATTCAAGGACTTTCTCTGTGTGTGGATGTCCAAATTGGTCCTTCAGAGTAGCTTCATCATAACATGATACATTTGGAAAGAGATGTAATATTTTGGAATGGTTGGGCTGAAAAAAACTCCTGTTCCTCCTCCTCCTCCCCTCCCTCCCTCCCTTGATAGTAACAAACCATTTTGGAGGAAGGAGGGGGGGGGAATACTTCCTTTACATTTCCAGTAGTTGGAACTGTGCTAGTGATAGCTACACCGTAAAAAAGGAGCCCACACAGCGTCAAAGATTTTATCATGGGTTTCCACAGAGGTGACAGAAGTGATCATAAATGCATGATAACATCTTCATGCAAATGTCATGATTTAGATAGATATACTGTACGATGGTAGGTATTTGTAGGATGGCATCATTTTATGTATTTGTGTGCGCAGAGAGTGGAAGCCAGTGCTGGATCTGGCCAGATGTGAGGCATTGCGAGGCGAGGAGAGACTGTCACAGGAGCCAGCACTGTTGGTCAGCTCTTGTTCCCCCCGCCCCCCCACACACACAATGCACCAAGGATAGGCATGCAGACACTGAACAGAATGAACTAGTAATTTAGGCCATCAGGATTGCATTGGGTGTCTAGCCTGTGTAGATTTCCCTGACATTTTATGCCATATGCTAAATAAATAAATAAGTTTATGCATGTCATCAGTTTGGAGCCTTTGTGGTTTGTTGTTGACGTTCCTCGGTGTCACTGTATGCCTTGGCCCGAGATGGATGATGGATGGCATATGCCAGGCCATCTGTAGGACTTCTTTGCTCTTCCTTTTTTTTCCCAACAGTAAATAAGGTGATACTCCAGAACTATTAGAGTTGATGGCAACTAGAATTGATTGATTTCTTTAAAAAAATATAGTTAAATAAATGCCTTTTAAAAGCCCCACAATTTTATGATATTTAGTATTCAAGACTTTTTTTTCCCTGATCACTTCTTACAGTGCGGTAGCACTATCAAGTTGCTGGTCCATTATGTGCAGAAAACAAGTGAATAGTTCTTTTTTTTTTCAAAATTCTTTTCATTTTTGTGCTAAATGTATGATAATCAGCTTTGTGCATCTCTGCTGAATAAACGTATTCTTCTTCTTCTGAGAAGTTTTGGATTACACTTTTCATATACCTTATAGTTTTGGACTCCAGATGAAATAGGTTTGTCTTATTTCACACATTTTGTGCTGAGCATTACAGTCAGAAAATATGGATATTTCCTCTCTATAAAGCACCCCTCGATTCTCATGGAAGTGCTTAGAATTCATCCTGCAGCATAAACACAAGTTGCTGGGACAGTCTTAATAACTGGAACTTCATTTAAGAAGGCGTGTACATCTTTTTGCTAAACTGTTTCTGACAGAAAGTCCACATTAAATTAAAGAGTAATTGGAATAAGAGAGCATATAACATCCAGCAAGCCATGATAGTAGTGTGACTTTGACATCAAAAAGTTCACAAATAACTTAAAAAAACATTCTACACATTAACACCCTACAACTTCATCTGCAGTTATAGAACAAAGCATACAATATTTTGGAATCATTACTAGAGTTTCTTGGACCAAGTGTAATGTCTCCTCAGTACACGTAGTCCTTGACTTATGACCACCATTGAGGCCTAAAATTTATATTACTAAGCAAGACAATTGTTAAGTGAATTTGCCCCATTTTATTACCTTTCTTGCCACATTTGTTAAGTGAATCACTGCAGTTGTTAAGTTAGTAACATGGTTGTTAAGCAAATGTGGCTTCCCTATTGACCTAGCAAAAGGTGATCATATGATCCCAGGACACCCAACCCTCATAGATAGGAATCAGTTGCTAATGGTCTGAATTTTGATCACATGACCATGGGGATGTTGCAATTATTATAAGTGTTAAAAATGGTGATAAGTTATTTATTTTCAATGCTGTTGTAATTTTGAATGGTCACTAAATGAACTGTTATAAGTTAAGGACTACCTATACTATAGAAAAACAACTCCCCCAACATCAGAGAGACAAAGACAGACAGTTGGCATATTTAGTGCGATCTTCACTAGAGGACATTATCCGAGGTGCTTTAGAGGAACAGCTAAAGGACTGTCATTGTTCCTGTCATGGCATTCACTACTCAGAGTAGTTGCCTCCCACAGAATAAAATTACAAGTTAGATATGGTATTCAGATATGCAGTTTATTTCAAAAACAGCTATCTTTAACACCCTAGCTATATTCAGACCAAATTGGACCTTATTAAATATAAAATAGAAGGGCACATACAGCATGCTGGCAGTCCTTGACTACTTCTTGAACTGCAAACAGGCATCTATGCCCAGTCCAAATGGACACATTTATAGTGCCAGTAGAATAATATATATACAGTGAGGGAACAAATTATTTGATCCCCTGCTGATTTTGTATGTTTGCCCACTGACAAATAAATGATCAATCTATAATTTTAATGGTAGATTTATTTTAAGAGTGAGAGACAGAATAACAAAAAAAAATCTAGAAAAACGCATTTCAAAAAATTATAAATTGATTTGCATTTTAATGAGTGAAATAAGTATTTGACCCCTTCCCAAAACACGACTTAGTACTTGATGGTAAAACCCTTGTTGGCAGTCACAGAGGTCAGACTTTTCTTGTAGTTGGCCACCAGGTTTGCACACATCTCAGAAGGGATTTGTCCCACTCCTCTTTGCAGATCCTCTCCAAGTCATTAAGGTTTTGAGACTGATGTCTGGCAGCTCGAACCTTCAGCTCCCTCCACAGATTTTCTATGGGATTAAGGTCTGGAAATTGACTAGGCCACTCCAGGACCTTAATGTACTTCTTCTTGAGCCACTTCTTAGTTGCTTTGGCCGTGTGTTTTGGATCATTGTCATGCTGGAATACCCATCCACGACCCATTTTCAATGCCCTGACTGAGGGAAGGAGGTGCTCACCCAAGATTTGATGGTACATGGCCCCGTCCATCATCTCTTTGATGCGGTGAAGTTGTCCTGGCCCCTTAGCAGAAAAACGCCCCCAAAGCATAATGTTTCCACCTCCATGTTTGATGGTGGAGATGATGTTCTTGGGATCATAGGCAGCATTTCTCCTGCTCTAAACACGGCGAGTTGAGTTGATGCCAAAGAGCTTGATTTTGGTTTCATCTGACCACAACACTTTCACCCAGTTCTCCTCTGAATCATTCAGATGTTCACGGGCAAACTTCAGACAGGCCTGTACATGTGCTTTCTTGAGCAGGGGGACCTTGCGGGCGTAGTGTGTTACCAATTGCTTTCTTGCTGACTATGGTCCCAGCTGCCTTGAGATCATTGACAAGATCCTCCTGTGTAGTTCTGGGTGATTCCTCACCATTCTCATGATCATTGAAACCCTACGAGGTGAGATCTTCCATGGAGCCCCAGACTGAGGGAGATTGACAGTTATTTTGTGTTTTTTTCCATTTGCGAATAATCGTACCAACTGTTGTCACCTTCTCATCAAGCTGCTTGGCGATAGTCTTGTAGCCCATTCCAACCTTGTATAGGTCTACAATCTTGTCTCTGACATCCTTGGACAACTCTTTTTGGTCTTGGCCATGGTGGAGAGTTTGGCATCTGATTGATTGCTTCTGTGAACAGGTGTCTTTTATACGGGTAACAAGCTGTGATTAGGAGCACTCCCTTTAAGAGTGCTAAAAGACATCTGGGAGCCAGAAAACGTGCTGATTGATAGGGGATCAAATACTTATTTCACTCATTAAAATGCAAATCAATTTATAACTTTTTTGAAATGTGTTTTTCTGGGGGGGGTTGTTATTCTGACTCTCACTGTTAAAATAAACCTACCATTAAAATTATAGACTGATCATTTATTTGTCAGTGGGCAAACGTACATAATCAGTAGGGGATCAAATATTTTTTCCCTCACTGTATATATTCCCAAACCCATACTTGCATATGCTTTCCTTGGATCCTAGATAGTCACTAACAAGCTATTCAGAACAGGAAACAGAAAGAGCTGGATTCAGGCTTTCAGTTTTCCTTGTTGGTAAACCATCTTGCTGCTGCTACTTCTGTGGATCAAGGCTATAATCTTTAAGAGAATCCAAAATCATTATTCCAAAATCAAAAGGAAAACAATTTTTCCTTCAAATAGAATGTTGAAACTGAAATTCCAATTCCCCAAGGACATCTTCCTCTGTGAAAGAGTTTCCTCTGTTTCTGCTAGATCAGTGGCAAATTGCATTTCCAAACATTTCCATCTGTTGCAGTTGAAGTCCTAGAATACCAGGTCAGGAGTCTGATAGAGAATATACTGTATATAACAATTGTAGAACAGAATGAAATTAGCAGAGTTAACTTGTTTCATCTAACTTCTTTTTTCCTCTGGTCCCTTAGGATGTTGGACTCAGGCTGATTCTTCCCTCCATCCCTTTTGGATTTTAGCATTTTTATAGACCATTTTGGGATTAAAATGAGCTTTTACAGCTGGGTAATAAACTGAATCAATGGAAATATTGACATAGCACAATAGTCCACAATATGGGCACCAAACAGGTGTCACTTTAATTACTCTCATAAAAAAAAACCTTTTGACAACTTAAAACAGCAACCCAGAGGTTGAAATGCTTCATTATATGACAAGTTCTTCCATCCCTGTAAATTATTGTGACACAGAGAGACAGTGTGTTCTATAAATACAAAATTCAAGAAATAAGTTTCTGAAAGTATATTTTCACCAAATGTTGCTAAAACTGGTAGTAGTCTAAGAAAATGCATTTTAATATGAGATTGCCATCATGGTTGGGATGAGGGGAACAGACCCATACTTAGCCATGAACAGCACATCAGAAACTGTGGAAAAGCAAGCAGCTAGCATGGACTGAAAGACAAACAGAAGGCAACACTGAAAAAGAAACAGGAATTTGGGACTGAAACACAGCTATGAATATAAGGCTTATGCAGTCATTCCTTAAATTCTATTTTTTTTAAAAAAAAAAAGTAAGGTAGTTTTATTTTTTTTTTTAGTTTTGAGAGAACTAAATGACATCTGCAGACACAGTAGTTCCCCCGTGTTGGCAAATCTGAAAAAAAATTCAAAAAGAATAATGGAGGTACCTTTGTACAAAGGGAATCTGCCTAAAGGTAGGATGGGTAAATGAAAGGTGTGCAGGTAGTCCTTAACATATAACTGTAATGGAGCCTGCCTATTATAGTCACATGTCGTGGTTGTAAATTGGATTGGTCACTTGACTTGATTTTATTACCTTTTTTGTAGCAGATGTTAAGGGAATGCAAGGGTTGTTCAATGAATACTATGGTCGTTCAATGAATCCATTGCTTGCTATGGTGCAGTTTTGTCCAAAATCGGAGGTTTCGGCAAAACTGTCACAAAATGTGGTCATGTGACTGTGGGACACTGCAAATATCTACAAGATCCAATCTGGGTCGGTCAGAGATTTCGTCTGCCGAGCTTTTGGACTCATGCTGGAGTCCATCCTCAGGGAATTTCTCTCTCATCACACAGTTAAATATTTATACAGGCAGGTCATAATCTGAGTCTGCAAGCATGACAAGGTCAATCTATATTTGAAAACCAGCTTTTAGGGATTATATCTCAAGGTATAGATTTTGCAGATGGCTATCAAATAATCAATCAGAAATCTATTTTTATGGGATACATCCCGCAATAATGCTGCAGTAGACTTATAGGTCATTGGTAGGATTTGCTGGTTTTAGAAATACTTCTGTCAGGAAGCTGTGAAAAGTACAAGTTGTGGTATTCTAATTCTTTAAAGCTTAGTCCAAAGAAGAGCTAATCTAAGTACTTGCCTCAAGCTCTTTTCTAGAATCGGTGAAGTAATTGTTTCCCTTGAGAAAAAAATGAATCAATTCTCTATAATTACACTAAACCAATATTTTGGAGAGTAGATTTACTTCTGTCTATCTTCAGTTCCCTCTTTCCCTCTTGCTGTGGTTTGTAATTGTTAAATACATAATATTTAACTGAGTTTCTTATAGAAATATATTTGAAGAGACCCGGAAATAGAGGACAGAGCACATATATTATTTGAATGTCAGCTGTATAAGAAAGACATCAGTATCTGGACCGTACATTAGATGGATACTCTATTGATATCTTTACATTAAAATAACTCCGGTGAGCTCAGAACCTCAAAATTACATATAACCTGGCCCTTTATCTGAGCAAAACAGTACAGTTGAAAACTGCATATGTAAATCTGATTGGAATAAATTGTAGGAGTGACATAGAAATAAGATTTGCATTTTCTTTGATTTATGCCTTTTACTCTGCTTTGTAACACATGGCTTTTACTGTTCTGTATTTTACATTTTAGATTCAGGTACAACCTAATAGTTAATCAATGAAGTATTTGTTATTATTGTTATTATTACCTCTTGCTGTGTATCGCCGAGAGACATTCAGAGGCACCTCACCGAACAAGACAATATATGCAGCTTCACTTGTTCAGGCAGAGTTTTATGCTACGGAGATGGAGCTTAACATTTAAAAGAGAATTGCCCTGAAGATTGTTTTGTGTAACAATTTATATGCTAACCATGTGTGTGCACTCTTGCTCCTTTCTACCTACAGTGATAGTTGGCTTTCCTTGTCGGGTGTTTTAGCAGATTGGCATATAGTTTTATTTGGAGGCTTTTCCCCCAGTAAGATCCCACACACATTCCAGAAAAGAAGATGTTGGCATATTTTCCTAGCTAAAAATATTATTTATATTATCTTACTGCAAATATAAATATATTAAACACCACTTGACATCCACATTTGTTATTGTCTTGACATCATAAAACCCCAAAGGGGAAACCAGTTATATTCCCTTGTAGTGTTGCCAAGCATTGATCTGTCTTTGATTTCCCATCTGTGTTCAATATGTCCAAACATATCAGCCTGCTAGGGATGCACTAGATAGTTGGGTACATCACCTGTTCTGTTTAGTAGGGCAGAAGCCAAAGGGCCTAAATGGGGGGGGGGGGCTTAAACCAGAGCTATAAAATTTTCTGTGATAATAAAGAAGACAGAGCCTTTAACCCACAATCATTTGAAATACAGCCAAGCATCACATATGCACTATGTTCTCAAGATACAGAAGGGATATGAAGTCAGCAAAATGAACATCAGCCCCTGATTTTGCTTATTTGAAGAGCAGGCTCAACTTTTTCGACATGAAAACATTGTACGAAGCAACGCTCGATCAAAAGTGCCTCTCTGTTTTGATTGCATCTTACAAACATGTGAAGGCATTTTGTTAATGTGGTTGGGTTTAAGCCACAGCAGGACTAATCCATACAGGGCAATGACATGATAATTCCGCGGCTTGAGGGCACACAGGCAAATTGGATGATACCTGTCCTCAGTCTGCTGTACTGAGAGGATACCAAATCTTTCCTGTTAGCTAGTACACATGTTCAACCTCTCCTCTATTTCCTGTTACTCACTGAGAGGAATAGCCCAACACAGCCTTTCTGTATAAGCATACTTGAATAGAATAAAGGCTTACACTCCATCAACAGAGATTGGAGAGATGGGCTGAATGTTTTTCTCACATCCGGCTTCCACCGATCACCTGTTTCTACCAGCACTTAGAGTAGCAAGACAACTCAGTGGTAAAGACTGCACTCAATTTCTAGAGATGTGACCATACCCT
Organism: Crotalus tigris; assembly: GCF_016545835.1. Taxonomy (NCBI): domain Eukaryota; kingdom Metazoa; phylum Chordata; class Lepidosauria; order Squamata; family Viperidae; genus Crotalus; species Crotalus tigris. The sequence continues at coordinate 190,446 of NW_024100496.1, forward strand.
TTCTCCCCCCCCCCCAATTCCCAATCTAACCAACAGCCCTGTGATTTCTGCTATATGGCTATGCTAAGCATCTGAGTTTAGCTGGCAGTGGCAAAGTTGATTTGGTGTTCTTACCTAAAGCATAAAATAATGAAAAATATGTTTTGGTGCCTATGCCAACAGAACATGTTATGGTTGACCTATCCAACAGATGAATTTTCTATCACTAAACTGGCTTCCTCTTATAGCCCAGCAGTACAGTCTATAGGTAAAAGAACTGGAAATTGATAATAGCCCTGCCATTTGTGTCTGATATTCTATTTCCATATCCCATTCCCAGCTTCCCAAAATTTTTACATTCTGTTATTAGTCACCTCTACAATGAGATAAAATAAAGATGTAAAACTGACCCCCACATTTGCAGCTCTCTTGTATTCATGAGTGTGCCAACACAGGTTTAATCAGCAGATATTTGAAATGCACCAACTATATCCTAAAGCTATTTCAGATAGGCTAGAAAAAGTCCTGCCAGAAATTTGGAGAAATTGCTGTTGATGATCTGTTCCCCAACTGGAGCACCAATGTCATGAATTTCAAGTGATATACTTCCCAGTCAATATATCAAAGGAGTATCAACTTAGGAAAGATCTATCTACTGATCTATCTATTGATCTATCTATTAAACTAGATAGATCAACAACTTGAGTTGACATCTCAGATTTCCTAAGAAATCACGTTATCAGTTTATCATTATCCTTGCTCTTTTGCTGTTCGATCCCGATGATACAGGGAGAACTCTGTTTGAACCTTTATGACCAATCATGACCTTTTGCAAGAAGAAATCTTAGAACAGTGAAACTTTGCCTAAATTCAATTAATCTTGTCTGATTAAGCCTGGAACAGACTCTTCATCATCCAAGACCCAAGAGATTACAACAGGACAGAAGGGAGTCTAATGTTAGTAAGAAGAATAATTATATTAAGCCTGCTACTTTCTCCAGCTATTGGCAGCATAAGTCAATGTTGACTTGTTTCAAGGAATGGGATCTGCAGGCCATTTGCTCATACTCGGCATGCTGCTACTATGACAAGCAGCTGCAGTTGCAGTTGGCCTCTCGCTGGGGATTTCAGAGTCAACCCGCCCACACTTCTCTGGGGGAATCACACAGGACAAGCTGCTTGTGCTACATATTTTTCCATTTCATATCCATTCTTGCAATTCAGCACATTCAATAATCCACGTGGTTGTCTCTAACTTCCATTTCTCCCGGTGGATTGTGATGAGATACCTAACAAAAAGGCAGCCACTGCAGAGAAGGTTTCTCTTCTCAGCAGCTCAAGGCCTTCAGATGGTTAAAAAACAAATTGTTTTCTCAGAGTAAAAATATGCAGAACTTTAACAAATAAAATTTATTTTGTTGTCACTAAGTAATGATAAATATTTCCAGAAATGGCATGTTCCCCGTATATTATAAAATCCTTTTGTTGGAGAGATATCCTCTGGGATACTGAAGGGAAGCTTGCATTGATGCCAAGAAATTAGTATCACAGCTTTGTTTAATGAAAAGGTCAAGAAAGTACATGATAGCAGCTAGATTTCTTAAGACTCTGGCTCGGGGATCTTTCAAAACTCTTCAGTAGATGAACAAATAGACCCCTTTAATCAGAAGTTGCCAGCTACATACATTTGAAGGTGGGGGAGGAAGCAGTTTATAAGTGTGGAGGTACACTATTTTAGAACTGCATTTAAAAGAAATAGATGGAAATGATTATGCGTATTCACATCGCTTTTGGAATAGCAGGCTTCAACATCCTGCTTTTGCAAGCAGTAATCCTTGCTTCTGATCGTCTTGCTGTTGGAAATTACTTTGGGACTCAAAGCATTTGCTCCCATGGTTACCATTTTTTCTCCCTAAAAAAATCAAATTCATATTCATTTATTTAGGATAAAACTATTTTGTGGAACCAAGTCCTAGGTAATTATGCATAACATTTCAATTTACATGATCAATACTGCGTTTTTATGTGAATCTTTTTTGCAATAAACTCAGTGGAATTTATCGAACAGATATAGAGATGTTGGGAAACCTGTAGTCCTCCCAGTGTTGATAAATGGCAAGTTTCATCATTGCTTAGAACTGTCCTGGTTTTCTACAACCATGGACATCCACAGAGGGAGAGGTGTGTGGGTGTGTGTGGGTGTGGGTGTGTGCACGTGCAAACAACAAAGCATGTCACGATATTTTGACACAAATTCTTCCCTTTTTGGATTTGTGTCATATTGTTGTAAGCAAATAGTAAGGTGCAAAGTTTCTCCCATGACATTAAGACACATATTTTTTTTTATTTTGACAAAAGCATAGCTTGCTGTGGATATCCAGTCTACCTCTATAACATAGGATCACAACTTAATAATAATAATAATAGTAAAGTTGGAAGGGACCTTGGAGGTCATCTAGTCCAACCCCCTGCTCAGGCGGGAAACCCTACACCATTTCAGACAAATGGCTGTCCAGTCTCTTCTTAAAAACTTCCAGTGTTGGAGCATTTACTGCTTCTGGACGCAGGTTGTTCCACTGGTTAATTGTTCTCACTGTCAGGAAGTTTCTCCTTAGTTCTAGGTTGCTTCTCTCCTTGGTTAGTTTCCACCCATTGCTGCTTGTCCTGCCTTCAGATGCTTTGGAAAATAGCTTAATTCCCTCTTCTTTATGGCAGCCCCTGAGATATTGGAATACTGCTATCATGTCCTCCCTCGTCCTTCTCTTCGTTAAACTTAAAATAAGAGTTAACTTATGTTGACCACTAGTGACTACTTATATTTCCTGGTCTTTTATTCCCTGTTTATTAGTATCAATTAAAGAAATGGGATGACCTTTGCTAAAGTAGCATGTAGTTATTTTCAACTGCAATTTATTTTTCCTTTTTTAAAGAATCTTTTGATTATAAGAATCCTTTATAAGAGAGAGATGATTTGATTCCTGCAAGAAATCTTTTGAACAGTTGTGGAATACTTCTGAAAATCCACCATGCTGTTTCCTTCACCACCTGTTTGGACTTTTTGGTGGAGATTACAACAGGTGCTGCTGTCTTCTCTGCTGTGACTTCCTTCCCACATATTATCACAGCAGAAACTACAATCAAGGGAAGAAGGATGAAGAGGAGGAGCAAAGATCTTCCCTTCTCTAATTCTTGCAATGAAAATGTCTGCAGGCACCACTGAACTTCTATTCCTAAACAAAAACAAAAACAGTTACCAAAACGTATCATTTCTGATTCTGGAACATCCTCCAGAGGAAGTTGGTTATTGGTGTTAACCCAGCCAGGTCACATTCTATCTCAGGTAAAGCCAAGGTAGATCCCCCAGTTCATTATTATAGGCACAGTAATGGATTAAACTAGGTATGTCTAACCAATGGTGGGATTCAGCCAGTTTGCACCACTTTGGCAGAACCGGTAACTAATTTTTTGTTGCCCAGGCCCAGAATGGATTTCCAGAAGCGGCATCCACACACAGAACCAGTTGTTCACATATTTGAATCCCACCACTGTGTCCAACCCTGGACAGGTGACCCTGGCTAGATCGTAAACTTTTGATATTAAAAGGTAAAGGTTCCCCTGTCCAGTCATGTCTGACTCTGGGGCGTGATGCTTATTTCCATTTCTTGGTCAAGGGAGCCAGTGTTGTCCAAAGACATTTTATGTGGTAATGTGGCCAGTGTAGCTATATGCCAAAGGTGCACAGAATGCTGTTACCTTCCCACTAAAGTGGTACCTATTTATCTACTCGCATATGAATGTTTTCAACTTGCCAGATGGGCAGGAGCTGGGCAGGAACAGGAGCTCACCCCATTGTGTGGCGCTTGGGTCTCAAACCCAGACTGCCAGCTTTCCAGCTGACAAGCTCAATGTCTTTAACCACTGAGCCATTGTGCCCCCTCTTTTAATATTATTTACACGTACATAGGTAATTACACACACACACACACAGATGTGGGGCAAGACAATTTCTCTTTACTCAGTGTGGCCCAAGCAAGCCAAAAGTTGGACACGCCTTGAATTAGCTACTTAAATATTACTTTAGGCAGCAATCAGGTTATATTCTCCATTCCTCTGGAAGACAGCAGGCCAATTTAGAGGGTGTACATGGCACACTTCATTCTGTACTCCCACACCTTGTCATCCATTGCTTTCCAGCAACTCCCATTTGACTGTGAGGCCACTACCTCATCTGCTTAATGGGAGAGCTGGCCCTATTTCTTTAGTCTGTTCTCTAACAGCTTTCTATGCAACGGTCAAAACTTTCCATTTGGAGGAAGGTATGTTGACTTACAAATGGTTTCATCTTTCTGAAGGGCTTTAGTTGCTCTGGTTAAATTGTTTTTGACAGTGGTTTGTATTTCTCTTCTTTCTTTCTTTTTCCTCATTGCCTATTTAGTGTTTGTGGCTCCGTTATTGTATTTATTATTGTTGCCATGCTGTTTTCCAAAATTTTACTTTATTAAATCGCTGGCTGGTTAGCTCTCACAACCATGCTGAAGAAAGAAAACATATCCCTATTTAGGATCATGGAAATAAATTAATGTATCTGCTAAATCTGATCAGCGTTTTTCGTGATCCCTCTGCAACCCCTGAAAAGTTAAGAGGTTAGTTGAACTGAATTCATGGAATAAGGAAGTGGAAAGTGTGTCAAAGATTGCAAACATGCTGACCATTGCATCTCCCCAGGGTGCCGTTATTCCTCCAACACCTGAGCTCAATAATGGGTCAAGTCAACTGAGCCTGCTATATTCAACCATTTTTCATTTCCTACATGGGGGGGAAGTTGTTGCGAAAATTACAGCATAATAGTGGTCGTGAATCAAGGCTATCAATCACTGGACTCCAGAGTTTCTGGTTAGTTTTCTTTTTTAGAAAGCAAGATTCAGTTTATACCTATAGAGAAATAGGGATGAAAGACCACATTTCATTTACTCGAATCCTAATTGCCAAATGCTCTCCAAATGAACTTTGGGAGGATCAGGATGGGCCGGAGCTGAAGCAAAAGGCCTGAGGCCACATTCTTGATTACAAGAATGATGCAGAGGTGTCAGTGTCACTTCTGCTGAGGAATTAGAGGCTGTCAGTCCATTGCCATGTACGCACAGGCAGAAAGAAGTCCCAGAAGATAGCATCAAGATCACAGAAAGTGATAGTACTGCTCTATACTGCACCAGTGAGGACATGTTTGGAATATTGCCTCCAGCTCTGGTTACTATAATACAAAAAAGATGCTGAAACCCTGGAAAGAGAAGAGCAACAAAGATGATAAAAGATCTGGAGGCTAAATCATATGACGAATGGCTAAGGGAACTAGATATGTTTAGCCTAACAAAGAGAAGGCTTAGGGGGGAATCCGATAGCAGTCTTCCAATGCTCAAAGGGCTATCACAAAGAAGAGGGGATTGATTTACTCTCCATTGCATCTTAGGGCAGGCAAGAAGCAGTGGGTGGGTGCTCGTCAGAGGGAGATCCAACATGGAAATGAGGAATTTTCTGACAGTGAGAATGATAAAATCAATGGAACAGCTTGCCTCTCTGATCTGTGGGTGCACCATCTCTGGAGGTTTTCAAGAAAAGACTGGACATTCAATTGTATAAGGACCCCTGCTTTGGGCAGGTGGGTTGGTTGGGCTAGAAGTCCCCCAAGGTCCCTTCCAGCCCTATGATTCTATGGAATTGTTCAGAAAAAAAAACTCACTAGAAAAGGGTGAGAGTAAGAAGTTCCTTTTCCAGTTTTCAAGATTCTGCATGTACCCCTAGTATTAATGCTGCTTGATTGGAATCTGTGCCAGTCCTTGAACTTGACAAACTACTGTATGTGGGGCTTCATACTTGGTAAGGTTCAACAGCAGAGTCCCGGGGGGGCCTCAGGCTCTAGCAACTCCTTGAGGCACTAATCATACACAAAGGTAGTGTGAATTATCCCATTAGTCTAAACAAATTCTCCCTTAACGCCTTTATCCCAGCCCCAGGGAAAAATGGAAAGTCTCAATGCCCGCCAATGCACAGAGTTGCATTTCTCCACCATTGAGTTCTTGAACTCTTCCCCCAAATACTAAATGCCCCCTTGGCCAGCAAAGCTATGCTCTCAGCTTTTAAGTGAGCATTCTCATGCAGCCTTCCACAAGCTAGTGTGCTCCAGATGTGTTAGGGCTAGATATAGTCTACCCACTCTCACAAAAATGCATTTGTATGAATGAATCCCTCCCAGACTCTTAGCCTTGGCATAAAGCAGTAGACTTGCACCAGACAGGTGCTTGATTGAAACAAGGTTTCTTCTGTCGAATCCCGTTGAGCTGAAATAGATCTCTACCAGGGGAGTGCTGGCTTGATTGAAAAATATCCTTTTTCATGCCTCAAAAGAGCTTTATAGTTACACCTTTTTTCTTCCAAGCAGGGATCTCCAGAGCAGTAAAAGGATGTTAGAGACATCAAAGGAAGTGGGCTTAGAGTTAACATTCCTCTGGTGAAGAGCCATTCCATCTGAAAACACATGTGCTGTTTTGTTAAGCGGGGCATATTTGAAGGGTCTTCTGAATCCCTGGCACTGTCTTCCTTCAGATTGAGCAGCCGATCTTGCACAGTGCAGCAATTTGATGGGTCCCACCTAAGCAGACACTAAAGGAATAGTCTCTCTCTCTCTCTCTCTCTCTCTCTCTCTCTCTCTCTCTCTCTCTCTCTCTCTCTCTGTGTGTGTGTGTGTGTGTGTGTGTGTGTGTGAGAGAGAGAGAGAGAGAGAGAGAGAGAGAATTTACAATGTTCTTGGACCTTGGGATGAGCAGAACCAATTGAAGCGACCTTCCTCTGTGCCATGTAAGGCTTTGGCAGTTATGGGCTTATTTGCTTTTGAGAAGGTGTAAATTACCTTTTTTGTATGGGTCTCCTAAAGAAGATGCTTTTTTCAGGAATGCATTTCAGGAAAGGCATTGGTGGATTAGAGCATGACCACAAGACAGCAGCCAAGATGAAAAGGAGCTTGGAAGGCAACATTTATGGGGAAGAGTTGCATGTGTTTAGTCTGGAGAAGACTGCAAAGAGACGTGGTGATGCCTTCAAGTATATAAAAGGCTGCTGTGTAGATGATGGGGGAGGACTCATTTGTCCTTTATTTTCCTTTGTGCTCCTTTTGGATATGCTATAATTTCCCTAAAGATACTTGCCCTGTTATTGTAGACCATAGCTTCACTGCTGAGCTGACGTTCTCTCTACCTATCAACACAACATTTGCCCTCCTACATGCTGATCTCTATCTTGCCTGCTTTGATTCAGCTTCAAGTGTGTCTAGTCCCCTGACTTCTTCCATGAACTGAATTTATACACCTTGAGTTTGCCCTTGGATGGGGTCAGAACAAAGAGATTTAGTACTTGGTAGAGCAGTCATGAAGGCCTTGGAAAACATTTTCCGGTCCCATGATCTATCTATTTTTATAAAGATCAGAATTATGTAAGCCATGGAATTCCCTGGAAGCAAAAGGTAGATGCTGAAGAAATAGCAAAAGAAGAGTATTGACTCATTTGAACTTTGGTAATGGAAATATTCCTGAGAATTCTGTGGACAGCCAAGAAAACAAACTACTGGATAACCAAACCAACCAAGAATTCTCACTAAAAGACACAAAAGACCAGTATCAAAATATTCAGCTTCAAACACATTAAGTGAAGACCTAGCTCTAATTTGGGGAAAGGTGGAAGGAGAGAGAAAAGATTGACAGCATCAAGTTGGATGAACTCAGCTGTAGTTAGAATGGGTGCCCTGTTGGAAGACCTGAAGGTTAGAAACAGATCTTCATGGAGAAAATGTGTCTTAAGTAGTCGCTAAAAGTACACTCTGATTTGATGGCACATAATCAATAGTACTTTAACAATGGTACAGTCATGGGGATGAAGACAGTGCCACAGGGCAGTGGTTCTTAACCTTTTTGAACAAATCGCCCCCTTGAGCCAATGAGAAAGTTGTCATCGCCCCCCTCCCCCAACATAACCTCTCAATCACAACATAGGCAATAATTCTTCAAATTATGCAAACACTTTTTTTGTTTTCTTTAAAATTGTCATCAGGACATATCGATGCAAATAATTTATTTCCAGTCTTTTTCCCATATCTCAACTGTTTGAAAAATTTTGGTGCCACCCATCACTTTATACATGTATTTCATTATTATCTTATTTATTCAAGACACTTAAATGTAATGACCACTGAAAACAAAATTCAATTGCAAGAAAGTAAAATGCCCGAAAAGAAAAACAGTAACATTTAATCATTGAATTACAAGTGAAATTTAAGACGCAAAAAGAAATATAAAAAGGGTAGAGGCTGCTGCGCAACGTGCATGAAGATAAGCGATGCATATTCACATATGTACGGCGTTCTGTACTGAAGCTAGCTGGAGGAACATTTGAAAACACAATTCAATCCACTAATAGCAAGTGATCTGATGGTTTTTTTTTTATTGAAAATTTTTAAAATTTTACAAAAAAATTTCCCTTCCCCAGACCCACCCAGCCCACCCCAACCCTCCCCCAATCTTCCCAGAGCTGAATACAGGCTTAATTAGAATTTAAAAGAAAAAATTTTAAACACAAATAAACCATGTACAAATTTGATTACAATAGTTAAACAAATCATAAAATACTTTAACACCAATGTTTAAAAAACTGAAAGAGAAAAAGAAAAGAAACAAGACAGATATGCAGCGATTCACTGTTCGAAAAAGTCTCAAAAGTGTCCCCAAAACTTCTCACTCCATCGCCCCCATATCGCCCCCTTTTTGTTCCTTCGCCCCCCTGAACAATGAAATCGCCCCCGGGGGGCAATATCACCCAGGTTAAGAACCACTGCCATAGGGCACAAGATAAAAATGATGCTGCCCTCATGTGTGAGGCTCATAGTTGTGTCATATTTGAATGGAAATGGGGAAAAAAACTTGTTAATGTTTTTTTTCTTTTTAAACAGACTGAAAAAGTTAAGCCCTTAAATGAACTTCAGAAATCTCAAATCCGGCAGAAACCAAAGAAAAATAGTTTCTACTTTGATCTCTACAATTCAGAAAAACAGGAATAAGATGATTGGAGTCTTTAATAGGCCTGTGCAGCATTTCAGATTCAAAGGCAAAAGAATATTTTGAAGTATGTGGGAGATGAGTATAGTAGATCTAGTCAACAAGTTTTTAAATGTCTATGGAGATTCTCAGTCAACCAGGTCATAGTTATCCCAAAAGTGCTTTTTCACAAGGCAGCTGGACTTTCTTGTTTTTCTTTGAAGACATTTCACTTCTCATCCAAGAAGCTTCTTCAGCTCTGACTGGATGGTGGGGAATGAAAGGATTTATACTCCTTTCAGCAGTTCCAAGAAGCTCCATACCCATTTGCACTATTCAGATGACCCTGAAGACACAGATAAACCTCCAGGTGGCCTCAGCCACTCTCTAAAAGAAAGCAAATGACCAGCTGTCTGCAAGGAGTATAAATCCTTCTACAGTATTTACCACCACCCAGTCAGAGCTGAAGAAACTTCTTGCATGAGAAACAAAATGTCTTCAAAGAAGAAGAAAAAAAAGTCCAGTTGCCTCGTGAAAAAAGCACCTTTGGGAAGTTTTTAAATCTGCAGCATCTTATCCCAAGATCATGTAGCTGGCCTCCAGAGCTCTCTCATGTTGCCATGGAAAGTTGTATGGAATTTAAGAAGTTGCAAGCAGACGCATGTTCCCATGTGGTTTGAAACATCTTTTTGCCTTTGAATCTGAAGTGCCGCAGATCCCTAATTTGTAAAAGTTGAGGTTATGTACACTAGAAAGCATAAATATAGAGACACAAGGGAGGAAGACGGTACAAGGGCCCAAGTAGAAAGTATGTGTTGTAATTTTAAAGCACTAAATCCTATAACTTATGTATAGATAGTCCTCAACTTAACTCTAGAAAGAGTACAGAGAAGAACAACAAAGATGGCTAGAAGATTGGAGGCTAAAACATATAAGGAACAATTGCTGGAATTGGGTATGTCTAGTTTAATGAAGAGAAGGACGAGGGGGGACATGATAGCAATTCTCCAATATCTCAGGGGTTGCCCCAAAGAAGAGGGAGTCAAGCTATTCTCCAAAGCACTTGAAGGCAGGGCAAGAAGCAATGGATGGAAACTAATCAAGGAGAGAAGCAACCTAGAACTAAGAAGACAATTAATCAGTGGAACAACCTGCCTCCAGAAGTGGTGAATGCTCCAACACTGGAAATTTTTAAGAAGAGACTGGACAACCATTTGTCCAAAATGGTATAGGGTTTCCTGCCTAAGCAGGTGGTTGGACTAGATGACCTCCAAGGTCCCTTCCAACTACAACTATTATTATTATTATTATTATTATTATTATTATTATTATTATTATTATTATTATTATTATTATTATTATGGATCATCGCACAGTCAGCCAAATGTTCAGACTGGATTTGGCATTTTGTCTACCTATCGAGTCCTTACCAAGGACCTGGGATAGGCAAATGTGGATGTTTGATGTTATTACAGATATCATATTATTATCCATTAATTTAGCAACTGTTTGAAGTTACAATGCCACTGAAAAAGTCCTTGTACTTACAACTGTTGCAACATCTCCAGGGACACGTAATCAAAATTTGTGTACTTGGTAACCAGCATGAATTTATGAAGGTTGCAGTGTCTAGGGCCATATGATCACCATTTGTGACCTACACAGCCAACTACCAACAAGCTAAATCAATGGGGGAAGTCAGTTTTGCTTACCAACTGCATGATTCACTTGTCAGCTTCAGTGATTTGCTTAACAACCATGACAAAAAGATCATAAAATTGGATATAACCCACTTAACAACCACCTTGCTTAGCAATAGAAATTCTGATCTCAGCTGTGATTATCAGTCAAAGGCTACCTGGATTTACTTGCATCTGACATTGGGTTTGCATTGTGATATCACAACTCACTATATGTATTGTTATTTCTCAGCACTGCAGTTAGTAGTAGAAGTCTATAGGCATGATAATAGCAAAGAACCTGTGACAGATAAAGGATAAATTATTCCTGACTAGTTGTGTTTACATCATTGCTTAATTGTGAACCACCTAGCCACTGTTGATCATTACTGAACTGGAACAGACCCATACTCAAAAACTGCTAACTTTGGTTGGGGTGAATTATTCTGCCAAGGCATGGTGTGTTCTAGGTATCTTCTCTATTTTTCATCACAAGACAAGTTAGCATAAGGCTGAGAAAGACCTCTTGGTCCAAGACTACCCTGTGGCTGAAGGTAGGCTTGAACCCAGGTCTCCTAGATCTTGCTCCAACTTCTTTACTACTACTTCATACCAACCCTCTTTTCAGCAAAAGTTCTTGCCTGCCCCCTTCTGGCTTTCTTTTCTATTAGAAGCCCTTTAGAGAAATAGAGATGCTAGGATACCAGCAACTTTCCTCTGTAACAACACTTAAAGGAAAAAATGATGACACTGCCAGGTAGTGAGGTTGGAAGGACAACCTTGAAGGAACTGGGATGAGGTAGAAACTAAGAGACAAATCCTCAGGACTGCATGAAGAAGAGACGTTCCTCTATCAGAGACCTAACTTGTATCTTATAGTCTTATATTCATAAGAAAATATGGATCCCAGTGACTAGTTAGTGAAAAAAGATCTGCTACTTACTATACACCCTTGAACTTTCCTTAACTACATGTATATTAAATACACATCAGCTGCCCTTGTATTTTTAAATGCACAATCACTATGCATAGAGGAAAGAGAAACGCAACTCTTCCTCCTTCAGACCACTAAGCTTTCTCCTCCTGTTGGGTATGATGGCTTTCCTTTGTATTTTACCACTAGAGGTAGGCCCCCCCATATCCTGCATGTAGTTTCTCGGGCCTTTCCATGCCTCTCTGGAGATACCTATTGAATGTACTGATAAAAACAAAACTAAAGCATGATTCTAAACCTTGGTGAGACAGTTTCCCACCTGTGTTCAGAAGAACATTAAGAAGAATATATTATTTTGTCCCCCAACAACCTTAATGTATCTACACATGTAAAATTCTGCTTTTTTTTAACCAAGAAAAAAGAGGTCTGAAAATTCCATCTGTGCCTCTTCCAATTGTGTCATTGAGTCAGCTACTACGAAAAAAGAATGAAAAAGAAAAATGTTGTTCCTGGTTGAAAGAAGAAGGCGACCCTAGCTTTAATATAAATAAAAATCACAAGAGCAGCTGCACACTTCTTAATTTAACGTGTGTGGTTTTTGTAACCAGAGTACAACTGGATAACAGTACTGCAAACAGGCTGCTGGGGAGGAGCAATTTGGACCATTAAAATGGTATGGCAGTAATTTTGTTTGAAACACATTCTTTAAAGGCTGAAGAAGACCATTTAAATTGGGGCCTTTTGCAGCTGAATTTTCAGTACAGGAAACAAAAAGCTTACATTTAATTAAAATTATAACGCTGTCTGTCCTGAATGCCTTAACAAAGTAGGCACCTGCATCTGGCAGCAGAGACATAAGAAGAGGTTGAATGTGGAGGGTTGTTTTGATGACAATGGCAAAGGTGTTATTTCACACAATGCGGGAGATGACAATGGTAACCTGATGACACCATCATTGGAAAAGAAAAAGATTTGAAATCCTAGTAATGAAAATCAAGCAACACAATGAAAAAATGAAACTCGTATCTAAAGAAGGAAAAACTAATAACAACAAATGTTCGATAATGAAGATATTGCTGTGGCACTGAGTATCTGCCTTTTAAGATTGACTAGGGGTACGAAAGAAACTAGCAGTTAAAATATACACTGCAGCATAGCCCCCGAAAGAGTAGCAATGAGGCCTTTGGAAAAGTATATTCAAAGGCATGATGTAACCTACAAATATTAGAATCACAGCAGACAACATTTGTTTCTCTGGAAGAAAAAAAATGGATTTTGAAGAAGCTGGATAGAAAGAAGATTGATGCTTTTGAGCTGAAGTGTTGGCAAAAAGTCCTGAAGATATCACAGAAAGCCAAGAAAACAAACAAATGTATCATTAAAAAAATTCAGACTTCTCACTTTAGACATAAATGACAAGACTCTGATTAATACTTTGGGCAAATGATTCAAAATGCTTTCTTTCTGGACAAGTTTATAAAACTGGGAAAGGTGGAAAGGAAGACAAAAGGACAATTAGCAGCAAATGTGGCTAGACAATTACAGAGGTGAAGGGTGCTGAAGGAAAAGTCTTCATCATGGTTCAGTCCAAGCCAGGAATAGACAACATGGCAACTGCTTTAGAAAGAAGGTTGCAATTTATTGAAGAGGAGAGCCAGACAGAAAGATGGCTCTGGAAGAAAAGAGAGAGCACATGTAAGGAGTGGGGTTTTATACCCTCTGGGGCTTTTGTGTGGAGTTGTTTCATGTTCCTATTTGAGGCTTTGTATTTCCTGTGTCATATATTCTGACCTGAGTCTGGGTGTGCCTTTTGGCATCTGTGGGTTAATCCTATTATGTCCTGTCTTAGAGTTTGGGTGGGGTATGTAGATTTTAGGTGTCTTTTCTTCCTAAGCTTCTAGCTGGGGGTCTCCAACCTTCCTGGACTATTTACATCTGCATTTCTACAGAGCTGGTTTCTGCTTGGGGGAGGGAGACTTGGGGTTATTAAAAAAACTGGACATGCTTTTCTGCCTCCTTAAGATCCTTTGAGGAAATATATTTTTCTGCCCTTTTAATATTTCATTCTCTGTGGGGCTGACTTCTCACAGTGTCATATTTGGATGCCTGAAAGACCAGGCTGGAGACAGATCATCTTGGAGAGTTTGGTCCCTAAGAATGGCCATTTACTTGGTGGTACAAAATCAAGTCCTGAATGACTTGGCAGGGGTTACACATTCAAAATATCAATTCTGGCAATGAAACTCTATTTCTTGACCAAGTGAAAGTTATTCAGTTAATTATTTTGAGTTCTGAAATATTATTAAACATTGTCCATATTGTTACGTGTCCTTTAAGTCAGGGATAGGAAGGCAGATTTAATTTAAATCAGAGCTCAGAGTTTTAAAATCCTCAGCATTTCCTGTATTCCTGCAAAATCACGTAGCAAATATCCCAATTAGCTGCAGAATTTCTTTGAACTGTGCAAAATCTGATTAGGTGAGGCAGGGGATTCAGAAGCAATGAGTTCCAAGATAAAATTACATAAGCATTTGCTGAAAACTATTTTTGTCGTGGTACTCTCATTTGCTCATTTTTATTTACTTGAAAATCACCTATTGCTTGTTTGATAGAGAAGCAGGGTGGTTGCTTTTTTTCCTCAGTCTACTGTTATTGAAATTATCTCTGGCACAAACATCTTTCTTCAAATATTTATTATTATTTTGCCACAAATTAAATTAATTTCTGCCTTAATCTTTCGGCAGCAGGAATAATTTATTAAAAATTATACACTTGTGGCTTTGGAAACTATGCAAATATTTGGAAAAAGAAAAACACATTTCAGCTTTCAAAACTTTAAACTTTCTTATGTTTGAAGGACAAATTTGAAAACAACTTTGGGGTAGGCATGGCTGGAAAGCGAACAAAAGTTCTAATTAGCAATGCAAACATATTAAGTTAAAGAGGACAAACCTGAAACCATATAATGTCCAGAAAACGCATGGCTGTAGCTCTAGTAGGAGATCCATATGCTGCAATCCAGCTGTCATTCAGAAGGGCCTTAAAATCCTGACTCTTCCCATAGGCTTGGATGATGTGCAAACCTACTAAAAGTTATGCATTTTAACTCTGTCTTTTCCCCTGGTATTGTTGTGGGTCCTGTTGTGACATTTATATTTGTTATCACTATCTGTTGTCTTCAACCTTCTGTAAGCTCGCTGGAGTCATTGGGTGAGCAGGAGACCCTAGGGATGGAATGGAATGAAGAGAACTTTCTTGCAAAATCCTTAGTGTAGTACATTTTTCAGACAAAAGAGAAAGAACAATTTCAAAATAGTTACAGCATATAATTCGTGCCGTTTCCCCAAAACGAGAACATGTTTTAATGCTGCCAAAATAAGTATGACTAATAGATAGTACTTTTGTCTTATCCTTATTTACAAATCATTATTTTACATAAGTAACAGAATAACTAAATAACAGAATTGAAAGGGACCGTTGAGGTCTTCTAGTCCAACCCCCTGCTCAGGCAGGAAACCCAATAGCATTTCAGACAAATGGTTCTCCAGTCTCTTCTTAAAAACCTCCAGTGTTGGAGCATCCACAACTTCTGGAGGCAAGTCGTTCCACTGATTAATTGTTCTTACTTTCTCCTCAGTTCTAGGTTGCTTCTCTCCTTGATTCGTTTCCATCCATTGCCTTCTGTGCTTTGGAGAACAGGTTGACCTCCTCTTCTGCACTTCTTGGATGGAGGGTAGTTATGATCATAAATTTCTACAGCATGTATATTCAAATTATTTCATGGCCATCAGGGGGTCGTCTTCTCGAGTTAAAAATCATGGCTGTTCAGGCGGTGTCCATCTTATCTTGCAAATATTGTATTGAAAATGTTGGATAGATCAATCCTATATACCATATTGTTTCTTTAATGATGCAGGATAAAGGAGGGATCACCTGGGGTCACTTTTCATCACTATTCTGCTACTGTTATGTACACAAAAGGATTAAAGCTGGAATAAACAGAGACTCTTCTCTTTGGGTCTGTCCATCCTAGTCACTCACAGTTTTGTTTCCAGAGTTTCTGAAAAGTTCTGTTCTTTTCATAGATGCAGATAAATATATAGGCAATGTATATTCTGGTCTGTTGTTAATGTCAGTTTCTCTGTCCCTCCATTTTTTCCCTGTCTTTTATTCTATTTTTTGCCAGTGAAATGTTTTTGGTGTTTGCTGATGTCTAACCCAATGATGATTTTTTTTTTTTTTTTGTTAATTGACTTGGTGTGTTTATGCTTGCTGCTATCTAGATAGAGGGCTTTTGTAGGAGTGCAGCTAGGTGCAATTAACAGAAATTTACTCAGAGTAATTTTCCAAATAGAGAATCTCT